>NC_061114.1:62451799-62731962 GCF_002878395.1 Capsicum annuum
GTATACAAATCAAATTATGCTCACTCTTACAAAGAATTCACAAATTACACATAATGAAACACAGGCCTGCCCTTAGTGTCATACTCCACTAATATTAGAATGTGAAATTTAGGATCAAATAGGTCTTTTTCGGGTTGAAATGTAGGCTAAGGGACGGGTAGGAACTGTTTTGGCCAAGAATAGTGACTAACTTTCCTAAGCGCTTTAATACACTACATTAGACATTTAGAACCAATCTCCGACAACCAAAGTTCAATTTTTTCATCTACCCATATCTTTTATTTTGCCCCATCTTTTTTAAGTATTTTCACAAACACATGGTAGGTGTGTTATTTATTCCTTCAAGATTCAATTTTTTTATTCTCTACAATCATGAGAATGTTTTTAACACCATTTATATCAATCCCAACCACTACACATCAAATATAAATACCAATAACTCTTACCTTGAGGCATTAATTTCACTTTTTACTTCTTTAATTTCTGAAGCTCCTTTTTTAATTATTTCTTTTTTCAATTAAAGCACTTAGGAGATTTTTGGATCAAATTATGATCTATCAAAAAAAGGGATTAGGCTAATTATGTGGCTACCAAAGAAAAAGATAAAGGCTCAATGAGGGTTAATTAGTTTAATGCACAAAGGTAGGTCAAAAAGAAAGTATAAAAATAGATATAAAAAATATGCCTATATCATCTCCTAAACGCACACTCTTTATTTCACTTTGCACACACATACCGAGCAAGTTCTAGACATCACATGCAATAAGGAATATACAAAAATATTACACTCACATGGCACATGCTCAACTCAATAGGATCATCATAAACTCCCAACCAAACAATAGCATGAATTCAAATTTAAGCCAACAAATACAAGAGTCACAAACATGAGCCTAGAAGTCTTAAAAGTAGCAATTCACTCCTTCAACATGCTTTTTACACACAAACTCACTTGCCTTATGTAATGAGAAATAACACCAACAATAATATCTTACACCAAATTTTTTTTTTCCTTAAATTAAGCCAAAATTTGGGAATTTCCCCACCCCACACTTAAAAATCTACTTTATCCCTAAAGTGAATTTAAAAGGTAAAAGATAGAAATACTCTATGTGGCCTCTAGGCCTTACTAGTAGCTTCTTTACAAATAAATGAGATCCATGGGACCCACACTCTATTCTTGCCATACTCTTTAGCTCAAGTTTTCGATACCCAGACTTTCCATCAACCTGTGACTCAACAAAAAAAAAAACTAAAAATCTAAAAAGAAAACATACCTACTTAACTTGGGTTGCCTCCCAAGAAGAGCCTAATTTAGTAACACGACATGACCCAATTAACTTTTTCCTCCACCTTGAGGATATAAATTTCACCCCCAACATCGCATCCATCTATTTGCCTCACTCATAAGGAGGTAGTACAAAGATTAAAGAATTGAGTAATAGAATGTGCCTAGTAAATCACTCGACCTTGAAGTGATGTATGTTCTTTCATTGCTTATTCGATGTAAAATTAAGAATATAGGATTCTTGTTCTTTATCTTCACACTCTTCCACTATTTTAAATGATTCCACATACAAGACATCTTCTAAACATAATGTGGAAAAGTGCTTTGAGTGAGGCCCAATGAATCCTACTTTAAAATTTACACAATCTACTACACACTCACTTTTATTCACCTTTTCAATTTTAGTCTCAAGATAAAGATGACAATCGAGTAGCTGGGATTCTTGTCTTTGCTCTACAAACTGGATAATATCCTCCTCATATTTTTCCTTTCTTAGCCACTGTAGACATAGTGGCAGTGGTATCTCATCAACCTGTCCAACTATTTTAGTTTTTGAGTACTCAAACTTCCTCAAATCATCCACAACTTCATCTATAATAGGTTGGGAAGTCATTTGTTCTGTAGCTTCCCTTTGGTTCTTCATGTATGCCAACAACTCAACCTAAGACGCTAAAACTTGTTTCATCATCTCTTCTAAATTGCTCGTTTGAGTTGTGGCCAGCATGTTTAGTTATTGATGCTGAAGCTGCTGCTGGGTGGTCCATTATTTAATTTGTGACTGATTCAATCTCGTTTGATTGTAGTAGTTTATATAATTCTTCCTTTCAGTATAGCCCATAAATAATTCATAATCGGGGTTGACAACACACATAGCTGCAGTATGACCGTTTTGAACAAAAACCAAACATCAAGCAGCAGTCTGCTCCACAGATTGAACAATATTCGCATCACATTGTAGAGTTCCCGTCCATGCATTTCTATCAAAATCTGGACAATAAGCTGCTTGATGTGGTCTTCTTTATAAACAAACAGAATCATCATCACTTAAAAACCATCTATCCCGGGTTGACATATCAAGAAGTGTGATATAAAGAGAAACAAAAGAAAATAAAAAATCTATTTATAACTAAATATAGAAAAATTAAATCTAAGATAGTTGCCTAGTTACAAGTCCCCGACAACGGTGCAAAAAATTTGACAACACCCAAGTGCACACATAAGTGTACATGATCTTATCAAGTAGTAAGTGGCTTCAAGGAATCCCAAGTATCGATCTCTCAGGGACTTGCATTTGCCGCCTATCTAATTCTTGTTTACCAAACTAAGAAGAGTAAAAAATAGAGTTTTAGAATTGTAAACTAAAAATAAATTAAACTATTATGGAAAAGTAAATGACTTTGGACAATCAAAGGATAGAGATCCAGGGTTAAGGCTTATGCTCAGTCATACTACATTATCGAACTGCGTTCGTTAAATTGCTTATCATGGTTGTTGATTCGTAGGGTTAGTTGCGCGATTGTGGTTTTCCAACCTCTAATCTTTTACCTAAGTTGAACCTTACAATTAATTATTGAGCGGGGATAAATTATCCAATTAGGTTATTAAAGCTATCTTCCTACGTGTGAATCAAGTAAGGCATCTAAGTACATCCCTGTTCTAGATGCTAATTCAAGTCTCTTATTTTATAAGGAAACAAAACCCTACTTTGCTTATTCCCTTATTCTATCTCCCTATTCCCTCACTCGAGATCACAAGGTTGACATTTGATGTATTCTAAGGGTAGCTAATCCTTAAAGTAGTTAAAACAAGAATAAAAAAACAAACAATAATGATAAGCAACTTAAACGAATATAATTCAAAACATAAGCAGTCATGATCTTGACCTTAACCCCGGAGAGAGAGTTTAGCCTTTGATGGAAATATTCATCATCCAGTCCCTTGGATTAATGATAAAAAACCATAAAGAAACTAAATTAAAGAATGATAAAACCTAAAAAGAAATTGTGGTAGCCTCCAATACTCTAAGATCTCCAAAAGTATGTAAAAAATATGATATAACATGTATTTATAGTATAGGAGCAAGACTTTCCATGTTGGACAAGAAAACCTTCAGTTATTGAGCCCCGAACTTGGTGGGGTGGCGCCTCCAAATTGCCCTACCTCGCTGGAATTTTTTCTTCAAATCTTTTCTACGGCAAGGGAGCACCAAAATGAGCCCGATTCGCGGGCTAATCGCCTAAGGACAAGCACACACGTATTGGTTACAATGTTGGTCCTCTTATGAGTCCATTGATAATTTGATCACATCCATTGGCTACTCTATCGCTCTACACGTTCCCAACACATTCCAGGGGTCCAAAAGTGCATCAATCTGCATATTGTGCCATCGTTGAGCCATTTAGAGCCTTTTTGAGTTGTTACCTATTGGTTTGAAGCTTGTATATCATTCATATATCATCATAATACATTCACATAGCATCCTATATCATTAAACACAAAAATTTAAAGCTCAAAATAACACAACATCCAACACGATGAATTAGATACACTAGCTAAGCATAGGCTAATTTCACTTTGATATTTAACTCATTGTTTAGACCCTTGGCTTGATCCAATTGACCCTTGAGAATTATAAACAAGTTGTTTCACATATAATTACACACTAAAACCATTTGTAACACTTTAAACATAATAGAATCCACCAGAATCAACAAGACAAACACCTAGCTCAAGCTAGTAACACTAGTTTTTTGGGTTGAACTCTAAATGGATATTTAAGATACAAACTTGTTTGAAACTCACTTTGAACATCATAAACACATGCTTTAACACTTTGATAAACATTTATATCATTATAAACTCATATATCACATGAATCCTCCTCAAAACAAGGCTAAAATGACTAGAATAGCAAGGTTAGATAAATAAATATTCCCAACATCACCACCCCACACTTAAAGCCTTATTCGTCCTCGAACAATTCTTAACTATAAGCATCATGAGATGAAGAGACTCCACACTTATACTACATGCAAGAAACTCAATATAGTACTACAATGACTATATGGAATGCAAGTTAACAATACTACACATGTCATACACAACTGAAAGCTCAAGAATCCTACTCCAAAACATCCTAGCCTCAAGAATCGACTCAATACATGTTGAACTCATGCATATTGATCAACATAAGAGATTTACCCATAAACACTCACAAAAATGCAATTATCATCATCAGTATACAAATCAAATCAAGTTACGAACACTCTCACAAAGAATTCACAAATTACGCATAATGAACCATAGGCTTGCCCTTAGTGTCATACTCCACTAATATTAGAATATGAAATTTAGGATCAAATAGGACATTTTCGGGTTGTATTGTAGGCTAAGGTACGGGTAGGAACGATTTTGGCCAATAATAGTGACTATCTTTCCTAAGCGCTTTAATAAACTACATTAGACATTTAGAACCAGTCTCCAACAACCAAAGTACAATTTTTCATCTACACATATCTTTCATTTTGCCCCATCTCGTTTAAGCGTTTTCACAAACACATGGTGGGCGTGCTGTTTATTCCTTCAAGATTCAATTTTTTCATTCTCTACAATTATGAAAGTATTTTTAACACCATTTATATCAATCCCAACCACCACACATCAAATATAAACACCAATAATTCTTACCTTGGGGCATCAGTTTCACTTTTTTCTTCTTTAATTTCTCAAACTCCTTTTTTAATTAAAGCACTTGGGAACTTTTTGGATTATATTATGGTCTATCAACGAAGGAGATTCTGCTAATTATGCGGCTACCAAAGAAATAGCTAAAGGCTTAATTGGGGTTTACTAGGATAATGCATAAAGGTAGGTAAAAAAGAAAGTATAAAAATGGCTATAAAAATGCCTATATTATCTCCTAAACTCACATTCTTTATTTCTCTTTGTACACACATCAGGCAAGTTCTAGACATCACATGCAACAAGGAATATTCAAAAATCTCACACTCACATGGAACATGCTCAACTTAATATGATCATCATATACTCCCAACTAAATAATAGCATGAAGTCAAATTTAAGCCAACAAATACAAAAGTCACAAACATGATCCTAGAAGTCTTAAAAGTAGTAATTCACTCCTTCAACATGCTTTTTACACGCAAATCCACTTGCATCATGTAATCAGAAATAGCACCAACAAGAATATCTTACACTAAAAAACTTTTTTTCTTAAATTGAGCCAAAATTTGGGAATTTCCCCACCCCACACTTAAAAATCTACTTTGTCTCCAAAGTGAATTTAAAAGGTAAGAGATAAAAATAATCCCTGAGGCCTCTAGGCCTTGCTAGTAGCATCATTACACATAAATGAGATCCATGGGACCCCACACTCTATTCTTGCCATGCTCTTTGGCTTAGGTTTCCGCTACTCAGACTTTCCATCAACCAGTGACTCAACAAAAACAAAAACTACGTGAAATAAAAACTAAAAATCTAAGAAGAAAATATACCTACTTAAATTGGTTTTCCTCCCAAGAAGCACCTAATTTAGTGTCACAAAACGACCTAATTTACTTTTTTCTCCACCTTTAGGATATAAATTTCACTCCCAACATCACATCCATCTTTTTGCCTAGCTCATAGGGAGGTGGTACAACGATTAAAAGACTGAGTAATAGAATGTTCCTGGTGAACCACTCGACCTTGAAGTGAGGTGTGTTCTTTTTTTGCTTATCCGATGTAAAATTAAGAATGTATGATTTTTGTTCCTCATCTTCACACTCTTTCACTATTTTAAATAATTCCACAGACAGCACATCATCTAAACATAATATGGAAAAGTGATTTGAGTGAGGCCCAACCAATCCTACTTCAAAATTTACACAATCTACTTACACTCACTTTTATTCACCTTATCAATTTCTGTCTCAAGATAAAGATGACAATTGAGTGGCTGGGATTCTTTTGTTTTCTCCATAAATTGTCTAATATCCTCCTCATATTTTTCTTGGCTTAGCCACTGTAGACATGGTGGCAGTGGAATCTCCTTAACCAGTCCAACAATTTTAGTTTTCGAGTACAAAGACTTCCTCCAATTAACGACAACTTCATCTACAACAGGTTAGGAAGTCACTTGTCCTGTAGCCTCCCTTTGGTTCTTCATGTATGCCAACAACTCAACCTGAGATGCTAAAGATTATTTCATCATCTCATCCAAATTGCTTATTTGAGTTGTGGCCTGCATGTTTAGTTGTTGTTGCTGAAATAGCTGCTGGTTGGTCCACAATTGAATTTGTGACTAATTCAGCCCTGTTCGATTGTAGTAGTTTATATAATTTTGCCTTTCATCATAGCCCACAAAAAATTCTGAATCGAGATTGACAGCACACAGAGCTACAGTATGACCACTTTGACCACAAACCAAACACCAAGCTGCTGTCTTCTCTACAAATAGAACAACATCCGTATCACATTGTGAAGGTCCCGTCCATACACTTTCATCAAAATCTGGACAATAAGCCGCTTGATGTGGTCCCCCACAGAAATAACAAAAATCGTCATCACTTGAAGCCATTTATCCCATGCTGACATATCAAGAAGTGTGATAAAAAGAGAAACAAAAGAAAATAAAAGAAACTAAACAAAAACTATTTACAACTTAATGTAGAAAAACTAAAACTAATATAGTTGCCTAGTCACAAATTCCCGACATTGGTGCCAAAAACTTAACAGTGCCCAAGCACACACGCAAGTATATGTGGTCTTATCAATTAGTAAGTGGCTTTACGGAAGCCCAAGTATCGATCTCTCAGGGACTTCCGTTCACCACCTATCTAATTCTAGTTTTAGAAATTGAGAAGAGTAAAAAATAGAGTTTTAGAATTGTGAACTAAAAATAAACTAAACTATTGCAGAAAAGTAAATGACTTTGGACAATCAAAGCATAGAGATCCAGGGTTAAGGCTTACAATCAATCATACTACGTTATTGAACTGTATTCGTTAAATTGCTTATCGTGGTTGTTGATTTGTAGGGTTCATTGCGCGATTATGGTTTCCCAAACTCTATTCGTTCACCTAAGTTCAACCTTACCACTATATTGTTGAGCGGGGAAGTAATGATCCAATTAGGTTATTTAAGATATCTTCTTACGTGTGAATCAGGTAAGGCATCTAAGAACATCCCTGTCCTAGATAGTAATTCAAGTCTCTTATTTTATAAAGAAACAAAAACCTTACTTTGCTTATTCCATTGTTCTATCTCCCTATTCCATCTCCTGATATCATAAGGTTGACAATTGATGTTTTCTAAGGGTAGCTAATCCTTAAAATAGTTAAAACAAGAATAAACAAACAATTAATAATGATAAGAAACTTAAACAAAATTAATTCAAAATAAAAGTAGTCATGATCTTGGCCTCAACCCCGGAGAGGGAGTTTAGACTTTAATGTAAATATTCATCATCCATTACCTTGGATTGATGATAAAAAACCTTAAAGAAACTAAATAAAAGAATGATAAAACCTAAAAAGAAGTTGTCGTAGACTCCAATGCTCCAAGATGTCCAAAAAGATGTTAAAAACGTGATATAACATGTATTTATAGTATAAGAGCAAGCCCTTTCCATGTTGGACCAGAAAACCTTCATTTATTGAGCCCTGAACTAGGTGGGGCGGCGCCTCTAAATTTCCCTACCTCTCTGGAATTTGTTCTTCAGAAATTTTCTACGGCAAGGGAGTACCAAAATGAGCCCGCGTCATGGGCTAATCGCCTTTAGGACAAGCACGCGCCTATTGGTTACAATGTTGATCCTCTTATGATTCCATTGGTAATTTTCTCACGTCCATTGACTATTTCATCACACCACACGCACCTAGCACATTCCAGGGGTCCAAAAGTGCGTCAATCTACGTATTGTGCTTTCGTTGAGCCATTTCGAGCCTTTTTGAGTTGTTACCACTTGATTTGAAGCTTGTATATCCTTTATACATCATCATAATCCATTCACATAGCATCCTGTATCATTAAACACAACAATTTATAGTTCAAAATAACACAACATCCAACACGATGAACTAGAAACAGAGCTAAGCATAGGCTATTTTCACTTTGATCTTTAACTCATTGTTTTGACCCTTGGCTTGATCCAATTGACCCTTGAGCATTATAAACAAGTTGTTTCACATATAATTACACATTAAAACCATTTGTAACACTTTAAAAACAATATAATCCACCGGAATCAACTAGACAAGCACCTAGCTCAAGCTAGTAACACTAGTTTTCCGGGTTGAACTCTAAATGAATCCTTTAGAAACAAACTTGTTTGAAACTCACTTTGATCATCATAAACACATGCTTTAATACTTTGATACAAATTTATCTCATTATAAACCCATATATCGCATGAATCATCCTCAAAATAAGACTAAAAAGACTAGAATAGCAAGGCTAGAATGCATAAATACACCCAACATCATCACGCCACACTTAAAGCCTTGTTCTTCCTCGAACAATTCTTAACTATAACCATCATGAGCTGAAGAGACTACACACTTCTACTACATGCAAGAAACTCAAGCTATTACTACAATGACTACGTGGAATGCAAGTTTACAACACTACGCATGTCATACACAATTGAAAGCTCTAGAATCCTACTCCAAAACATCCTATCCTCAAGAATTGACTCAATACATGGTGAAATCATGCATATTGCTCAATATAAGACGTCATACAAATCACCCAAATTCATCAAACATGTGCCCTCACAATAAGAGAGTTACCCATAAACACTCACAATAATGTAATTATCACCATAGGTATACAAATCAAGTTACGCTCATTCTCATAAACAATTCACAAATTACACATAATGACCATAGGCTTTCCCTTAGTGTCATACTCCAATAATATTAGAATGTAAAATTTAGGATCAAATAGGTCTTTTTCGGGTTGTAATGTAGGCTGAGGGATGGGTAGAAACTATTTTGGGCAAGAATAGTGACTATCTTTCCTAAGCGCTTTAATACACTACATTAGACATTTAGAACCAATATCTAACAATCAAAGTACAATTTTTCATCTACCCATATCTTTTACTTTGCCCCATCTCTTTTAGGCGTTTTCACAAACACATGGTGGGCGTGTTGTTTATTCCTTCAAGATTCAATTTTTTCATTCTTTACAATTATGGAAAAACTTTTAACACCACTTATATCAATCCAAACCACTACACATCAAATATAAACACCAATAACTCTTACCTTGTAGCATCAATTTCACTTTTTTCTTCTTCAATTTCTCAAACTCATTTTTCAATTATTTTTTTTTCAATTAAAGCACTTAGGAGCTTTTTGGATCAAATTATGGTCAATCATCAAAGGTGATTAGGCTAATTATGCGGCTACCAAAGAAAAGGCCAAAGGCTTAATTGGGGTTAACTAGGATAATGCACAAAGGTAGGTCAAAAAGAAAGTATAAAAATGGCTTTAAAAAATGCCTATATCATCTCCTAAACTCACACTCTTTATTTCGCTTTGCACACAAACCGGACAAGTTCTAGACATCACATGCAACAAGAAATATACAAAAATCTCACACTCACATGGCACGTGCTCAACTTGATAGGATCATCATAAACTCTCAACCAAACAATAACATGAATTCAAATTTAAGCCAACAAATACAAAAGTCACAAATATGAGCCTAGAAGTCTTAAAAGTAGAAATTCACTCCCTCAATATGATTTTTACACACAAACCCACTTGCATCATGTAATTAGAAATAGCTCCAATAAGAATATCTTACACCAAAATTTTTTTTTTTTAAATTGAGCCAAAATTTGGGAATTTTCCTGCTCCGCACTTAAAATCTACTTTGTTCCAAAAGTGAATTTAAAAGGTAAAATATAGAAATACTCCCCGAGGCCTCTAGGCCTTACTAGTAGCATCTTTACACATAACCCCACACTTTATTCTTGCCATGCTCCTTAGCTTGGGTTTCAGATACTCAGACTTCCCATCAACCTGTGACTCAACAAAAACAAAAACTACGTGAAATAAAAACAAAAAATCTAAATAGAAAACATACCTACTTAACTTGGGTTACCTCCCAAGAAGCGCCTAATTTAGTGTCACAGCACGACCCAATTAACCTTTTCCTCCACCTTGAGGATATAAATTTCACTCCCAACATCGCATTCATCTTTTGGCCTTGCTCATTGGGAGGTGGTACAAAGATTAAAGAACCGAGTAATGGAATGTGCCTGGTAAACTACTCGGCCTTAAAGTGAGGTGTGTTCTTTTATTTCTTATTCGATGTAAAATTAAAAGTGTAGGATTTTTGTTCCTCAAGTTTACACTCTTCCTCTATTTTAAATGATTCCACAGACAACACATCATCCAAACAAAATGTGGAAAATTGCTTTGAGTGAGGCCCAACCAATCTTTCTTCAAAATTTACACAATCTACTACACACTCACTTTTATTCACCTTCTCAATTTCAGTCTCAAGACAAAAATGACAATCGAGTGGTTAGGATTCTTGTGTTTCCTCCACAAATTGGCTAATATCCTCCTCATATTTTTCTTTGGTTAAGTCACTGTAGACATTGTGGCAGTGGTATCTCCTCAACCAGTCCAAGAATTTAATTTTTTGAGCACTTAGACTTTCTCGAATTATCCATAACTTCATCTATAATAGGTTGGGAAGTCACTTGTTCTGCAACCTCCATTCGGTTCTTCATGTATGCAAACAACTCAACTGAGACGCTAAAACTTGTTTCATCATCTCTTCTAAATTGCTCGTTTGAGTTGTGGCCTGCATGTTTAGTTGTTTCTTCTGATAGGTCCATGATTAAATTTGTGACTGATTTAGCCCCGTTCGATTGTAGTAGTTTATATAATTTTGCCTTTCAACATAGCCCACAAATAATTTTGAATCAGGATTGATAGCATACATAGCTACAGCATGACCACTTTGACCATAAACTAAACACCAAGTTGCAGTCTGCTCCATAGATAGAACAATATCCACATCACATTGTAAAGTTTTAATTCACGCACTTTTATCAAAATCTGGACAATAAGCCGCTTAGTGTAGTCTCCCATAGAAACTACAAGAATCGTCATCACTTGATTACCATCTATCCCTGGCTGACATATCAAGAAGTGTGATAAAAATAGAAATAAAAGAAAATAAAAGAAACTAAACAAAAACTATTTACAACTCAATATAGAAAAATGAAAACTAAGATAGTTGACTAGTTACATGTCCCCAGCAACGGCGCCAAAAACTTAACAATGCCCAAGCACACACGCAAGTATACATGGTCTTATCAAGTAGTAAGTGTCTTTACGGAAGCCCAAGTATCGATCTCTCATGGACTTGCGTTCACCTCCTATCTAATTCTAGTTTAACAAATTGAGAAGAGTAAAAAATAGAGTTTTAGAATTGTAAACTAAAAATAAACTAAACTATTGCGGAAAAGTAAATGACTTTGGACAATCAAAGGATATGGATCCAGGGTTAAGGCTTATGATCAATCATACAACGTTATTGAACTGCATTCGTTAAATTGCTTATCGTGGTTGTTGATTCGTAGGGTTAATTGCGTGATTATGGTTTCCCTACCTCTAATCTTTTACCTAAGTTGAACCTTACAACTATATTCTTGAGTGGGGATGTAATGATCCAACTAGTTTATTTAAGATATCTTCCAACATGTGAATTAAGTAAGGCATCTAAGTACATCACTGTCCTAGATGCTAATTTAAGTCTCTTATTTTATAAAGAAACAAAAACCCTACTTTGCTTATTCCCTTGTTCTATCTCCCTACTCCCTTTCCCGAGATCATAAGTTGACAATTGATGTATTCTAAGGGTAGCTAATCCTTAAAATAGTTAAAGCAAGAATAAACAAACAACCAATAATGATAAACAACTTAAACAAAATTAATTCAAAGTGAAAGTAGTCCTGATCTTAGCTTTAACCCGGAGAGGGAGTTTAGCCTTTAATGGAAACATACATCATCCAATCCCATGGATTGATGATAAAAAACCTTAAAGAAACTAAATTAAAGAATGATAAAACCTAAAAAGAAGTTGTGGTAGCCTCCAATGCTCCAAGATGTCCAAAAGTGTAAAAAAGCATGATACAACATGTATTTATAGTATAGGAGCATGCCCTTTCTAGGTTGGACAAGAAAACCTTCAGTTATTGAGCCCCGAACTAGGTGGGGCAGGGCCTCCAAATTGCCCTACCTCTCCGGAATTTGTTCTTCAAATTTTTTCTATGGTAAGGAAGTACCAAAATGAGCCAGCGTCACGGGCTAATCGCCTTTAGGACCAGGATGCGCCTATTGATTACAATGTTGGTCCTCTTATGAATCCATTGGTGTTTTGATAACGTCTATTTCCTAATCCATTACTCCACACGCGCCTAACACATTCTAGGGGTCCAAAAGTGCGTCAATCTGCGTATTGTGCTTTCGTTGAGCGATTTCGAGCCTTTTTGAGTTGTTCCGACTTGATTTGAAGCTTTCATATGCTTCATATATCATCATAATCCATTCACAAAGCATCCTGTATCATTAAACACAACAATTTATAGTTCAAAATAACATAACATCCAACACGATGAACTAGAAACACGAGCTAAGCATAGGCTAGTTTTACTTTGATCTTTAACTCATTGTTTTGACCCTTGGCTTGATCCAATTGACCCTTGAGAATTATAAACAAGTTGTATCACATATAATTACTCATAAAAACCATTTGGAACACTTAAAATACTATAGAATCCATCGAAATCAACTGGACAAGCACCTAGCTCAAGCTAGTAACACTAGTTTTCCGGGTTGAACTCAAAATGAATCTTTTAGATACAAACTTGTTTGAAACTCACTTTGAACATCATTAACACATGCTTTAACACTTTGATACGCATTTATCTGATTATAAACTCATATATCAAATGAATTATCCATAAAACAAGGCTAAAAAGACTATAGAAAAGCTAGAATGCATAAATACACCTAACATCACGGATACACCATGATCCCTTCACTAGAAATAATATAGCCCAAGAAAGTCACAACGTTCTGCCAAAACTCACACTTAGAGAACTTTGCATACAACTGTTGTTCCTTTAAGGTCTGCAACACCATATGGAGGTGATTAGCATGATACACCTCATTGTTCGAATTAAATAGAATGCCATTAATAAACACAATTATAAAGAGATCCAAATATTA
This sequence comes from Capsicum annuum, assembly GCF_002878395.1. Classification (NCBI taxonomy): domain Eukaryota; kingdom Viridiplantae; phylum Streptophyta; class Magnoliopsida; order Solanales; family Solanaceae; genus Capsicum; species Capsicum annuum. Next base: position 62,465,348 of record NC_061114.1, read on the forward strand.
CCTGAACAACATATTCATCAAATCCATAAATACTGTCGGAGCATTAGTCAACCCAAATGATATCACCAAGAACTCCAAATTCCTTTACCGAGTATGAATAACTGTCTTATGAATATCCACCTCCTTAATCTTAAGCTGATGGTACCTAAACCCAAGATCTATCTTAGAAAAGAACTTGACACCCTGTAACTGGTCAAACAGATTATCTATCATTGGGAGTGGATACTTATTCTTGATTGTTGCCTTGTTCAACTGTTTGTAGTGAATGCACATCTAAAGGGAACCATCTTCTTGAGCACAAACAACACCGGTGCACCCCATGGAGAAAAACTAGGACGAATAAACCCTTTATCCAAAAGATCCTTAAGTTGATCCTTGAGTTCCCTCAACTTAGCTGGAGCCATTCTATATGGAGGAATAGCAATTGGATGAGTGTTAGAAACAAAATCAATACCAAACTCTATTTCCCTATTTGAAGGAATGCCAGAAAGACCTCTAGAAACTCATTAACCACAGAGATCAAAGACGAAAAAGGACCTTCTAAGTTAGAATCTTTAATCTAAACCAAGTAATAAAGATAACCCATAGAGATTAACCTTTGATCTCTAAGATAATAAATAAACCTTCCCCTAGGAGCCAAGGAACTACCTTCCCATTTTATAACCGATTCACTAGGAAACTTAAATATAACCCTATGGGTCCGACAATCCACAGATGCATAACAAAAATGCAACCAATCTATTCCTAGGATTACATCAAAATATACCATATCCAACTCAAATAGATCCACCAAGGTTTGCGTGTCACTAACAGCTACCATACCCCCTATAGGATCTCTTAGCAATAACTGAGTCACATACCAGGGTAGAAATAGAAAAAAGATCCAAGATAACTTCTGGATTAAAACCAAAAAACACAACCATATATGGAGTCACATAAGAAAGAGTGGACCCCAGATCAAGCAAACAATATAGTCATGAGAGAAAAACTGTAGTGTACCAATAATGACATCAGGCGATGCCTCGAATTCCTATCGGGATGCCAAAGCATACAACCTATTTTAACCAACACTAGAATCAAGAGCAGTAACCGAAGAAAATGTCACTCCACCAGGTGCAGAAGCAGAAGTTGAAGCCACATGAATTTTTTTTGACCCACAGTAACCTTATTGATCAGACAATCCCTGAGTCGATGGCCTACCTAGCCACACTGAAGCACTTATCCCTTCATTTCTTATAATATCCCCGATGAGGAAAACCAAACAATCGACAAGAAGGACATAAAAAAACTGACTGATCTCTGCTCACCTAAGATTGGGCAACCTGTGCCCAAGAATTATCACCACCTTAATAATGCCTGTCTTCCGACTACTGTGGGTAAAGAGCACCGACAGAAAAAGAGCCCAAACTCCCCCATTTTTATCTTCCACTTGCCACCATGTCCACCACCCTGAGGCTGAGCACCTCTCTAGTCAGAAAACCTGCTCTGCTTTCCCTGCCTATCCACAAACTCCGCCTGCTACTTCTTCTTATTCTCAACCTGCTGCATATGAACAATCAATTTTGAGATATCTATATCTTTAATAAGTAAGGCAGTCTTGCTCTCCAGAATAGAATATCGATTAAAACTAGAAGTAAACTTCCTCATTATCGACCTCATATCAGCCACTAAATCAGGAGCATACCTTGATAGCTGATGGAACTTTAAAGTATATTCCTTTACAGACATTCTCCCCTACCTGAGGTTCCCAAACACCTCTATTTTTGCTTCCCTTAGCTCTTCAGGAAAGAAACAATCCAAGAAGGTATTAGAAAAAGGCTCCCACAACCCTTTCTTTTCCATATCACCTCTATCCCTATCCCACTCTTCATACCATAGATAAGCAACACCCTTGAGCTAATAAGCTGGAAAGTTAACCCCCACTATATTAGTAGCCTGCATTACTCAAAAGATCTTTTCCATCTTATCTAAGAAGTCTTGTGGATTATCCTCCACCTTTACCCTAGTAAAAGTTGGAGGACCCATCTTCGTAAATTGACCAACCCTTGTAGCCTCAGTAGACAAAGCACCAGGTGCATTCTGCTGAGCCTGAGCAGCAATCAATTGGGCAATAACATGAATAGACTGAAGAAATTTTGTTTTCATCACGTTGCCCTGAGGTACCTGAGGAGAACTTGCTGGAACAAGAGGAACTCCAGCACCATCAAGAATAGGACCATGAGATCGAAGATGTACTCTAGACGTAGGATGTACCCCTTTAGCATTATCACCAGATAGGAAGAAAGAATTTCCTTGTGTTCTAGATCTAGGAGGCAAAATATAAAAGATGAACAAACAAGGATTATAAGAGATTCCAGGATTGAGAACTCAAGCTTAAAGATAGAATACCAAGAAAGTGAAACATTCCTAAATGTCTTGTAGCCTCTCTCTTTTGAGTGTGACACACTTCACACCCCTAAAAGAGACTCTACTCGACATGGCTTTGTATTCTTCCAAGTTTACCATGAACCTAAAGCTCTAATACCAACTTCACACGCCCCAACTTTAGGCCTTGTTGTAATGGACATCCCAAGTCCAACTAGGATCGGGGACCGCCCCTGTTACCCAACCCAACCATCTATATCCAGCGTTAAATGGGCTGAATTTCAAACATATAATAAGATAGCATTATTGTTCTCATTAGGACTTTGGGATAGGGTCACAACCGTGACCGCCCCAATTGAGTCCAATCATACCTCACCAACTGCCCAATCGTACCAACCAAACCATAGACCATAAACCAAATAGAATACCAAAATATAATATAAAAATCAATCTCAAAATGTAATACAATGGAACAGTAAGAAATCATGTTTGATGATTCCATCCTCAATATCAATACTAATGCTAAGGCTTACACCTCTACCAATCCAGCCTATACCAACCCCCAAAAGTACCACAAAGCCTCTAACCGAAAGAGTAAAAATATTTGGTTGGGACATGGCCCCAACCATGGCCAAAACCAATATCCAAAATAAAGTCAAAAAGTCTAACAATATCCATAACATAAAATGATGCCTTTCGAAAGGATGTAAGCTTACTACTTCAGTCCAAATGCTGTTACCAAATTTACGTGCTAAGTAGGAGGAGTAGAATGGCGGTTCCTGCATAGCGTAGGTATATAGCCGCCAGTAAATGGTGTTAATGAATAACTGCTAGTATGAAACTCAGGGTAAGGATAAAATAATGCCAGTAATAAAACTAAGCAAAATCATCCATAATGCATACAACCATACATATATAAGTGCCGGGAAAAGGGTTTGAGTTTAGCATGTAATTAATACCTTTACCTGGGCTGTGTAGCTTGGCCATCCAAACCACCCACAAGCAATATGGGTTTAGCTTCCCCTGATGAAAGGCCTCTAGTATGTGTAGCCACACGAACAGGAAATATCCTATGGGATGACTAGTACATCCCTCCAATATAAAATATGACACTCGCACGTGCTCATCAAGACCCCTCATATCAACAAATATGAGTTTTTAGTTTTGGTCCCCCTGGGACCGCCACCTTCCACGATAAGCTACACACCACATAATTAATGCCCAATTAAAGCCATGTCCAAACAATCCATTTACCATTTTTTAACCAAGTCCAACATAAGTGGTATCATCATACCACCCCTTATTTGTAAGTAATATCCATAGCCAAACTATTTAGGTTAAGGGGACCTTAGGTGCCCTTCCAATTACCATATTAAATCCACTTAAGAGACTTCCATGTTCTCCACAATCATAACCATTTAGCCTTTAGACTTTCCAAACCATTTTAACCATGCATAAATCCTTTGCTCAGATTAAAATACGCAAGAGTGCCTTTAAAAGAAGTCAATGCGATGAACATATCTTTATATCCATTTTATCAAACACCTTGGGGGCATAATTTAACCAAAACCAACTCCAAAGACTATTAAACCATTACCATGCAATAAAATTGTCTCAAACCACCATTAATTCATATAAAAACATAATTAAAACTATAGAAAACCATAACCATGCATTCCATATCAAACCCCCCAATAATAGTTGAAAAACCATAATTATGAAATAACAAAATCATGAAATAAATCATATAAACTATGCCTTTATTTAAAGTTACAATGAAGGAAGAGAATCATGCCTTAAACGAAAGAATTAAGGGAAAGAAATCACTAAGACAAGCCCCAAAGCAATCCATAAGATAAAACCCTAGCCTTCTTAACCCAAAAGTTCTTGAGAAAATTATTGGATGTTTAGTAATAGTTCCTAAGTATTAATGAATAGAATTATAGGGTAAATTACCTCCTAAGTGTATTAGATGTAATGGGTTCTAATTAGGGTAAGTAGGGAAATATTAAGAATACCCTCACTTAAATCCCTTAAAAACCTATCACAAGGATACGACTGACCCATATGAGTGGTACCCTCCTATACGATTGGTATCCACCACTCATATCTAAGCCTCAACCTATAGATCAAAAACTGTACATTATACAACTCATCCAACCAAGTCATAACCATAGCGTACAATCCATACCCATAACCCATATCCATGATAGAATGAAATACCAGGAGGATCAAACACTGCCCACTATATGAGTCCCTAATATGATTCATACCAACCCCTTACAACTCACAACTCTAATTCATACCCATTATAGTGAACAAAACTATCCCACTAACTAATAATGGTCAAAATAAGATAGGACCATACCAGTTGTACCTTAGTATATGACTCATACCCATGAGTCTATTAGGTTCGGAGAATGGATTTCCAGGAAATTTTCTAAGGATCAAAACCTAGGATATTTCATGGAAGAACAATAATGATAGGAGTGGATAATATGTACCACCTGGGAGTTATGAAAATGCTATGAATAATTCTGGAAAGATGTTGATGGAGGATATGATGGCCAAATTGTTAAAAGGAGTGGAGTAAGAAAATGTTGGAGTTAGGGAAATTAAGAGTAATTTATCGATGATGAGTTAGTTAGCTGACTCATATTATATATATATTAAGTAGCTGGAATAGTAGATGAATCAATTATCGACAGTATTCAATTAAAGAAAAAATGGGACTCTACCAAGTGACACAATCCAAAACCTGAGAAATGATGGCTTGCGTATAGCTATTACCACTAAGAGTAGTAAGGTATTACCTGATCCATGTCTGGAAACACCGTCTTGTCTTGATGATGTAATATTAGAAAAGGAGGAACATGATGAATATACAGTGGAGTCTGAGAAGATGAAAGTTTTAGATAAGAAAAGTGCAGAGTTAGAACAATCATATAAGTCAAAACAGGGTAATGATATAAAGAAAAGCAAAGGAAAAGAGGTAGAGACTACTCTAGAAAGAATACCAAAGTTCCCACCTCCATTTATATATAGACTAAAGAAGAAATCATATGAGGTCTAGTTTAGCAAATTCATGGATATGCTAAAATAGTTGATGGTGAATGTGCCTTTAGTAAAGGCATTAGAGCAAATGTCAGGATATGCTAAATTTATGATGGACCTCATGATGAAAAAAAAGGAAAGTCAGCTATGAGCCTTGATAACATGCAACTAACTCACATATTTGAGGGGTAAGATAGTCATTGTCAATAACCCAACTCGCATTGAGGTCGAATCGACAAGGAATAAAGTATGACTTTCAAATCCTATGGGTGTTCTATTTAGTAAAATATTTCCCGAGGTGTTGACAAATGCAACATATAAAATAAATTGGGGGAAATTGTTTAAAATTTGTTTGTAACAATATTTTGTTAACAACACACTAATTTAGCATTTTGATTTAGAATAAATATTTGAGAAGATTTTGGGTTATGTCTACCTAAACACAAGGGGTGCATGGGGTATTGAGAGTTTAATATGAAACTTAGTTGTTAAGGAAAAGATAGACTAGGTCGAAGGTCTTTGTGGTTAGTCTTTCAACAAAACCACAAGGATTTCACCCATTGGCTCTTTCGAGCACCTAATAAGTGTGCAATTCATAATCACCCAAACCCTCAACCAGGCATCCCTATTTCTAGAATGATGCCCCTGACATGATTCACATTCTAATCACACTTAGTTCTAAGACTACTAAAGTTAGTAAACCATAGGATTGATTGTACACCATTTCCTTGTCACCCTATAGCTCTCTTTCAAGTATTATATGACTTTCCATAACTTCACCTTTATCCCTCTTTGAAGAATGATTAAGGGTTTCTAGAGTTTGCGATTTTCACCTATCAAACCCATTTGGAGATTTTGGGGTTTTTACCTACAAATTCCAACTATTAAGCTCACGAAATTATGGAATCCATAATCAACAACTAAAAATCATTCAAATCATCAATACCCACTCACAAATAGACTTTAAATCAACATAATTCTAAGACTAAAGAAATTAGCTACTCATGAAATAATGCGGAAAAATTATACGAAATAATTCTTCCATGGAATCCATAATAATAGAAGGTGAAAATAATCTTCATTTCCACACTTCAATTTTATCAACTTCTTCTTAGAATAATAAGTACAATGAATATACAATAAATAGATCTTTTCTCAAATTCTAGAGATTTTTTTTGTCTCTCAATCCTTCCACCTAAACTATTGCATAATGCCATGGGAAAAAGAATTTGGGTCTTCTCTAGGAATTTTGAATCAGCCAACCCAATTTATCAAAATGCCCTGGCTTGTTAATCCTACTAGGCCGCGGTCGCAGATCTTTAACTGTGATCACGCCAACTACGGTCGTGGCTAGAGATGTACGATCATGACATATTGACCTTTTTGATGGACCGCGATCACATTCCAGTGTCTGCGATCGTGGTACCTGAAGATATATCTAATCTCTGCTCAACTAACTACGATTGCGGGTCTTAGGTCGCGACTATGGTAACTGAGGCAATGTTTGCTCCAGGTCTTCAGATGCACTTTCTTGCTTTCTTTTGATCATTTTAAGCTCCAATCCATGGCTTTTAATCTTATCAACTCTATCCCTACTAAGTGTGGATAGTAGTGAATTTCATCACAATTATGTCTCATATATTCATTCAAAACAAAGTAATGTGCAAGAATGCTAAATGCAAATAAGTGGTGAAATCACCACTCATTAATACCCCCAACTTAAAAGCTTTTTCTTGTCCTCAAGAAACACTACCTCTTATGAAGAGACATGATTATCTATGCCTAAAATTCATGCCTTACAGATCACAGTGGCTTCAACCTTAGTCACTACCACACGTAGCTCATTGCACATAGGCTAGGCTATTTTCTACTACACCCCTTATCATAAGATGCAATATCCAAGGATACGTAGGAGTTCAAAGAGCAACCGAGAACTAAAAAACCAATAATCTAGAAGTGACTCCCTTTTGACCACAACTAAGTTATACTTCATTTGCCTCATTGCTTGGGAGGTGACAAAATCACCTACCTCAATTTGTTCGCATGCCAACCTCACAAAAAGAGAATTCCACGCCAAACCACAAAATATGCAACAAGGAATTTTATGCACAAAAACTCTCTTTCTCACAAAAGAAATCTCTATGTAACAAGTGTCATACCATAGACTTGCCCCTATTTTCAATCGCCACTATGAAAGTAAATGATCGGGGATCTCAAAGGACTTTTTAAGCTTATAATGTAGATTCGGGATAGGTTAGGATATCATTTGGGAAAACATGGCTACGCCTTTCCTTGAACATCTACATCACACTATTTAATCCACCTTTTTGACTATGGGTTACTCCTCTTTATGTTCTCTCTTTCCTCATGCCTATTTTTTGCATTGATTGTTCTCTACTTTTCTTTCATTTCATTTCCTTGCAACTTTCATGCAATTCATTCTTTGTTGGATCTTCTCATTTCTATTCATTTGTTTTTAATACTAAGGTACATTAGGCATTTCACTTACAACTTCGTGGCCCCAAACTTACTTCCGTCAAGGAGGGTATGGTTCAAGAGAGGGATAAAAAGAATGGTTCACGATTTGTGATCAGTTTTCCAAAGAAGGGTACAAAGGTTCAAAATGGGTAACTAGGGATTATATTTATTACACGGGTAGGCTTTCTAGGCTAGAGTGGTGGCCAAAATCACAAAGATGGCCTAATAATATCTTTCAAACCAAATACAATCAACATTAGCTTTGAAAGAGTAATGGGGCAAGTTCTAGATAACACAAGTGTACAAGAGATGAATAAAAATAGCTTACCATACAAAGCATGCAAAATTCTCCAAGGGAGCTCAAATGTCCCTCCTGCTAGAGACAATTTGGAGCATCTATTTTTATCTACAAGTCAAAAATTTATGGATCCACAAAAAGGGAAAAAGTTTTATTACAAAATTACTCATGTCCATGCTCTTGATTTTTGAAAAATTTTGGGCAGAGGGGGTTGTTTGTTTTGCATTAGCACCATGAAATTTGCCACACATGGCCCTAACCAAAGCTTTAGTCTTACATTTCGATTCAAAATGGGAAAATTAACCATATGGCTACTCAAAATTCGCCAATGGGTATGAATACTATCCCAAATCATCAATAACACAAGTACTTAGACTTTCTTTGCATTGACTTTGATGCCATAAGTACTCAAAATTCCCCTGCATCTATAGCTCAAGGCCCAAACATGAGGCTTTAACCTTAAGAATACCATCACTTAATCTGTCATAGGATAAAGTTCATAGATAGCTTAAGAAAACCTAGGTAGCCTCGCTTTACCCTCAACTTAAAGACCTGAAGTGCCCTCACTAAATTGAATTTAATAAGCATAAGGGTTGAGAAAGGATCTCATAATTATAGGAATTCTAGGAGTATAATGTCGCAATCGCACAACCAAGACCGCGATCGCGTAGCTGCGGTCACAGTATGGTCATCGAAATCGTGGTAACTGAGATTGAATTCCTCTATTTTTTCTCTATTTTTGATTTCCGCACAATTACCAATTTTCCAGCTCTGTTTTCCCCTATTTTTGTGGGCACACCACTTATGTTAGAAGACCTCTAAAACACTAAAAGAAACACTAAATGAGACAATGATGGGGTGCCTCCCACCAATCGCCTAATTTAATGTCGCGGCATGACTTTTCTTTTTTACCACATGGCATCCTTGAAATGACCAAACTCTACCTTGGACACAATGGGAATTTGAGCATTGTAGTGTTTCACCCTTTGACCAGTGACTTCAAATTTCTTTACTTCATGATCTTCTAATTCATCAGAACCACTCGGATGGACGTTAGAAATCACAAATAGTCCTGACCATTTCATGCAGATCTTCCTTATGAAGAGTTTCAAGTATGAATTATAGAGTGCATTCTCTCCAACATGAAATTCTTGCCTTAATATTTGAGCATCATGCTATTTATTTATTTTCTCCTTATACAATGCTAAACTCTCATAAGCCTTCAGTCAAAATCTTCCATCTCGTGGAGTTTTGTGACTCGCGCCTCAGAGGCTTCTCCCCAATTCATGTTCAACTTATTCAAAGCCCATAAGGCCTTATTCTTAAGATCAGTGGGTAGATAACATGCCTTTCCAAACACCAATAGGTAGGGAGACATTCTAATTGGGGTTTTGTAGTCCATTCTATAAGCCCAAAGCGCTTTATTAAGTTTTCTTGCCCAATTTGTGCAACCTACATTCACCGTCTTTTCAAGTATTTCCTAGATTTCTTGATTTGAGACCTCCACTTGACCACTCATTTGGGGGGTGATATGGAGTAGTGAATTTGTGTTTGACCCCATACTTATAAAGGAGAGCCCCACACACCCGATTACAAAAATGTGAGCCGCTACACCAGTGATGGCACGAGGTGTTCCAAACTTTGTAAAAATATGCTTTTTCAGAAATAAGGTAACACATTTTCTCTTATTAGTAGGGAGTGTGAAAACTTCCACCCACTTGTAGACATAATCAACCACCACCAATATGTATTTAGAGGCCGTTTGTCCATAGATATTATTTACTTTTTTCTGGAAAATTTTTTCACTTTATGGAATTCATGGTGTTTGGCCATAGATATTCCAAAAACATTTCAATTTTTTTTTGAAACAAAGTAAAAACAACTTTTTGTTGTTTTCATTTTTTTCCCAACTCCAACTCCAAGTTTTTTTATTAGATATAACCCCAATTTTTTTAATATTACACAAAAAGCCCTTAAATGGTTAAGATGAGTTTTGGAGCAAATCCGGAAAGAAAGACATTTTTGGATGAACAACAAATCAAGTTCGGACAAATTTTTGAAGGACATTTCTTCTTGGTAAAAGACATTTTTGAACAACAAATAAAGATTTTTAAGCTAAAAGATCCGTATATTTTTATTATTTGTATTTATATTTTCATTTTTAAGCTCAGGACCCCTTCCATCATTGATGTGAAATTCTTTTCATTCATGAGTATAATCAGTAGATAAATTAGTTGGGCAATTTTCATAGTTTTAAAAAGTTTGGGGTATAAAATTAAATTTAAAAAAGACTTTTCAAAAGTAGAAAAAAAAAACATCTTTCAAAAATACATGGCCAAACACAACTCCAACTTCAACTTCAACTCCAACTTCAACTCCAACTCCAACTCCAAAATTTTTTAGTTTTTATGGCCAAACGCCTACTTATTCCCAAAGGAGCTTACAAAAGGACTCATAAAATCAACTCCTCATACATCAAAGAGCTCTACTTCAAGGTTTGGCATGAGGGGCATATCGTGCTTTCTTAAAATACCACTATGCATTTGATATTGGTGGAATGAGTTTACCCATTCGATGGCATATCTATGCATGGATGGCTAATAAAATCCATATTGAAGGATTTTAGCGATGGTGCAGATTCATCTATGGTGACCACTGTAAGGCGAAGAGTGACAAACTTCTAAGATATCATTTATTTCAATATCTATGACACACCGCCTAATAAAACCATGAGTACATTCCTGAAACAAAAATATTTCATCCCAAAAGTATCTCTTTACGTCAAACAAAAACCATTTCTTTTTATGGTAGCTCAGTCGCTCGGGGAGTACACCACTCGCTATATAGTTGGCAAAGTCGGCATACCATGGTGTATTATTTCCCACAATGGAAATGACAAATTCATCGAGGAAGGCATCATCAATTTTTCTCTCCCTATGCTTTTCATTGTTGCCTTCAAGGCATAAGAGATGATTAGCCACTTGATTCTCACACCCTTTTCGGTCTTTCACCTCAAAATTGAACTCTTGTAATATCAAAATTCACCTAACTAGGTGTGGTTTTATTTCTTTCTTATCCATGAGGTACTTAAGGGTGGCATGATCCATGGGTACCACTACTCTTGTTCCAAACAAATAGGCGCAAAACTTTTCAAAGGTATATGAAACTGCCAACATTTCTTTCTTGGTGATGGTGTAGTTGTGTTGGGCATAATTAAAGGTTTTTATTGCATAGTAGATAGGATAAAACAGTTTGTCTTTGTGTTTCCCTAACAGTGCACTCAATGCAATATCACTTGCATCACACATTACCTCGAACGGGGATGACCAATCCAGGGCCACAATAATAGGGGCTGAAATGAGCAATTCCTTAAGATGTTCAAAATCTTTTAAACATGACTCATAAAAGTTGAATTTAGATTCTTTCTACAAAAGTTTACACATTGTATGAACTATCTTGAAAAAATTCTTGATGAAAAGTTGGTAGAACCCGGCATGACCTAAAGAATTTCAAACACCGTTTATGGAGATAGGAGGTGAAAGCTTGGAAATTACCTCAGCCTTGGATTAATATAATTGAATACCCTTTATCGATATCTTATGGCCTAATACAATGCTTTGTTTGACCATAAAATGGCATTTCTCCCAATTCAAAACAAGGTTTGTCTCCACGCACCTTTCAAGCACTTTGCTCAAATGTTCGAGGAATGACTCGAAAGAGATTCCCAAAACCAAGAAGTTGTCCATAAACACTTCCATAAAGACTTCAACCATATCCACAAGTACTGATAACATGCAACTTTGGAGGGTTGCCGGGGAATTACACAATCCAAAGGGCATTCACTTGAATGCAAATGTCCCATATGGGTAAGTGAAAGTTGTCTTTTCTTGGTCCTCCAGGGCGATATGAATTTGGTTGTACCCCGAGTAACCATCCAAGAAAAAATACCACCCTCTCCCGGTGATCCTATCTAGTATTTGATCCATGAAAGGCATGGAAAAATGGTCTTCCTAGGCCCATGAGTTTAATTTTCAGTAGTCCATGCCCACTCTCTATTCGATGATCGGTCGGATGGGGATAAGATCATTCTTTTCATTTTCAACTACCATGATGCCACCCTTTTTTGGGACATATTATATCGGGATCACTCAAGTGCTATTGGATATAGGATATATTACCCTCACATTAAGCCACTTTGTGATTTCTTTCTTTACCACCTCTTGCATGGGTTGATTTAACCTCTTTTGATGTTCCACACTCGGTATATGATCTTTCTCGAATTTAATTTTGTGAGAGTAAATGTCGGGACCTATCAAATGATATCTGCTATCGTATAACTAATGGCCTGAATGGATTTTTTTACCACCAACTTTAATGCTTCTACTTGTGAGGAGTTAATGTTACTTGCAATGATGATTGGTAAAGTATCACCCTCACCTAAGAATGCATATTATAGATAGGGTGGCAAGGGATTCAATTCAACCTTTGGAGGCTCAAGGATGGATGGTTTTCTGGGTAGGCTCTCATGGTTATTTAGATCAAGGTCCAACTTTACCAGGTTCTTGGTGTGAAATCCAAGCCCTGCTAAAAATGCAACTACCTCATCATACTCTTGCACTTCATCCCTTTCACAATTCCATAACACTTATACCAAAGGATCATCCAACAAGCTTATATCAACATGGTATGTCACTTTCCAATCAATAATATCAATCACTGAGATGGCTTACAAGTCCATTGGTTTCTTCATGTATTTGCATACATTAAAGGATAGATCCTCATCATTCAACTAAAATTTCTTCTATATGGATTACACATCCATCAATCTTTTTCGGTAGCCAAAAATGGTCTCCCAAGGATAATAGGGACTTTCACATCCATCGTACAATTTAAAATAACAAAGTCGGTGAAAAATATGAATTGGTCCACTTTTACTAGTACATCATGGAGAATGCCCATTGGATTTTTGATGGATCGATCAACCATAAGAAACTTCATTTTGGTGGGTTTTTCCTCCCCAATTCGAGCTTGTGGAATCTAGAATAAGGCATTAGGTTTACACTTTCTCCGAGATCATACAATTCTTTTGCGAACTTGAACAAGCCAATGGTGCATGGAATTATAAAAACGTCGGGGTATCTCTTATTTTCCATATAGGTGTTTGTCATGACGACACTATAATGATGAGTTACCTCAATTGTTTCATCCTCCACAAGTTGTTTTTTAGATACCAAATCCTTCATAAATTTAGCATACCTCGATATATCTTGCAAGGCCTCAATAAGAGGAATATTGATAGATAGGGTACTAAATTTATTAAAGAACTTGTTAAGCTTTGCATGCTCTCCATTTCTCAAGGACCATTGGGGAAATGAGAGAGGATGGGTTTAGATAGCATAGGGACAATTTGACAACTGTTAACTATTGGCTTTCTCATCACTAGTTCACTTAGCTTTGGCTCTTTGTCATTGGACCTTTTCCTCTTTGGTTTTATTTCCTACCTATTTTGCATTTCTTTACATTGCCTTTCCATGAGATACTTTGATATTTGTCTCAATTTTTCCTCTAGTTATTGAATAGCGGTTGAGTGGGACGTAATCGTTTGGTGGAGCATAGAGAAATCACTTTACATCTCATTCACCATTTTGTCAGTCCTCTCAACACTACTCAAGATCTACGCCAACGTATCTTTATTGATTTTCTCTTTCTTTCCACATTATGCCAAACCTAGGCTTTCCCGATTCCGACCTTGATTTCCATCTTTCCCTTGAGAGGCAAGATGGAAATCCTTTGAGATCTTAGGGATGACATACAAAGTTCCATCATTCGCTTCTTCCTCCGCACCTACACATAGTTCAACTTCTCTTGCACTTATCACACTTACACTTACCATCGGGTCTCCCACCATACGATCGAGGAGGAGTTTGAAATATGATATCTCTCTAACCATATTTTCTTCTTTCTCTCATTTTTCTCTCTTTTTAGCTTGGCATACAAAGGATAAGGAAGGATCCCCCACGGCTACCTCGGTATTATTTATATCCCAACCCCTACACAATATTACCACTTGATCCAAGACTTTTGACACAACTCCATATAGCATCTTAATGAATGATGCACCGATTGCATTATCTACTATGGCCTTATTTAGTTGATCTAGTGCCCTATAAAATATTTGGAGATTCATTTTATTCAGTATCTCATAGTTAGGCCATTTTAAGACTTTTTTCTTGAATCTTCCCCAAGCATCATACCACGGTTCTTCATGGTATTGGCAAAAATTAACAATCTCATCTCACAATTTCAACATCTAAGAAAGTAGGAAGTATTGACTTAAGAAGGCCTTTGTAGGATTTACCAATGAAGTAATGGATCCGGCGGGCAACGATCTGACATAGCATCTCTTTTACCATAAGAGAGAATGGGAAAATACAAAGCTGGATAGACTCTTGGGATATATATGCAACATTGAAAGGAGCACAAAATTCCACGAAACCCTTCAAGTGTACATTCAGGTCCTCAAGGTATTCTCTCCCAAAAAGTCCCTTTAAATGGAGCAATTACATCATTACACTTATGATATAGAATACTCCATGCTTCTTGGGGGGGGGGGGGGGAATACGAATAGCAATCTCATGATCTTCGGCCCCAAGATAGTTCGAGTCCTTTAGATTTATAATTATATGGAAAGAAGAATGCTTACCTATTGAAAACTACAAAAACAATGAAATTAAATCACACTCACCACGGGTACACCAAGTAACAGTCCCACCACACAAATGAAATCTATATTCCACTCCCTATCAATGGTGCTAGTTTGATAATTGTCAACTCACTCCCATATTTGAGGGGCGAGGCATTCATTATCAATAACCCAACTCGCGTTGGGGTCGAATCCATAAGGAGAGAAGTATAAATTTCAAGTCCTATGGGTTCTCTAGTCACTAAAAGATTTCCGGAGGTGTAGACAAATGCAACATATAAAATAAAATAAGGGAAATGGTTTGAAATTTATTTGTAACAATCTTTGGTTAACAACACACTAATTTAGCACTTTTGATTTAGAATCAAGATTTGAGAAGATATTGGGATTATGTTTATCTAAAGGCAAGGGGTATATGGGTTATTGAGAGTTTAACATGAAACTTAGTAGTTGAGTAAAAGATAGAATAGGTCGAAGGTCTTTGTGGTTAGTATTTCAACAAAACCACATAAATTTCACCCATTAGCTCTTTTGAGCACCTAACAAGTATGCAATTAATAATCACCCAAAACCTTAATCAGGCATCCCTATTTTTAGGATGATGCCCTTGACATGATTGATATTCCAATCACACTTATTTATAAGATTACAAAATGTAGTAAACCATAGGCTTGATTGTCCACCATTTTATTGTCTCACTATAGCCCTATTTCAAGGATGCTATGAGTTCCCATAACTTTACCTTTATCCCTCTTTTAAGAATGATTAAGGGTTTTTAGAGTTTGGGGTTTTCACGCATCAAACCCATTTGGATATTTTGGGGTTTTCACCCATAAATTCCAACTATTAAGCATAAGCAATGGCGGAATCCATAATCAACAACTAAAAATCATGCAAACCAATCAACACCCACACACAATTACACTTTAGTTCAATATAATCGCAAGACTACAAAAATTAGCTACTCATGAAATAAGGAGGAAAAATTATACTATATAAATCCTCCTTGGCATCCATAATAATAGAAGGTGAAAAGAATTTTCACTTCCACACTTCAATTTCACTAACTTCTTCTTAGACTAATAAGTTTAATGAAAATACAAGAAATATATTTTTCATCAAATTCTAGGGTATTTTCTTTGTCTCTTAATCCTTTTACCTAATCTCTTAATGCCATGGGAAAAAGAATTTGGGTCTTCTCTAGGAATATTGAATCAGCCATCCCAATTTACCAAAATGCCCTGACTTATTAATCCCTCTAGGCCGCAGAGCTTTGACTGCGATCGCGCCTACCACAGCCGCGGATAGAGATGTACGATCATGACATGTTTACCTTCTTGATGGACCGCGATTACGTTCCAAATACCCCAATCGTAGTATGTTAAGATATATCTATTCTTTGCTCAACTATCTGCGACTGCAGGCCTTAGGCTACGATTGCAGTAACTGAGTCCATGTATGCTCCAGGTCTTTATCTACACTTTCTTGCTTTCTTTTGATCATTTTAAGATCCAATTCATGGCTTTAGATCTTATACACTATATGCCTACAAAGTATGGATATTAGAGCATTTCATCATAATTATATCTCATATATTCATTAAAAATAAAGTAATGTGCAAGAATGCTGATTGATAATGAGTGGTAAAATCACCACTCATCAAGCCTTTGTTTAACCTTCATCATTATAGTTCCTTTACTACTTAAATACTAGTGCAGAAGAAATCTAATTTAGGAACTCTCACTGTTACGTGTACAATTTGTGCATTTTGCTTTGCAAAATCGCTTTATGATATTGGACCAAGATAAAACTTGTTCCATTATCGGTCTTCAAATAATTGGGTTTAAGGGATTCTAAGCCAACTACTATACGACTATTGATGAAAGACCGTTTAGTGAAGAGACCGGTAATGATTTTATACTATTTACTTGTGAAGATGGAAAACTTTATATCCCCTTCAGGTTTCATAATTCTTGATTTCAAAGTGGACTTTGAAGTAGCCATAATTTAGGGTAGGTCATTTTTAGCAACTGGTAGAGTGCTAGTTGATCTGGAGCTAAATAAGCTAAAATTTAGTCTCAATGATGAAGAAGTAAGTTTTGATGTTTGTCAATCAATGAAAAAGCCGAGAGAAATGAGTGTAGTCTTAGTTATTGATATTGATTATAAAGATGATCCAGTTGTGCTAGTTGAGGAATGGTTTTCTGTGGAAACCTTAGCTGCAGTCTTGATGAATTTTGATAGTGAAGGAATTGATGAGTATGATAAGATTGTGTGTGCATTGAATGGGATGAGGTTGTATTCATATACCCCCAAGAAGCTAGATTTAAACATAAAAAATCACCCAACCCCATCTGCCAAGACTTCTATTGAGGATCCACCAGTGTTGGAACTAAAGGATATGCCGGTCCATCTGCAGTATGTGTTTTTAGGTGATGGAAACACTTTACCGGTAATTATTGTAGCAGATTTAATGGAGCATCAAGTTGAGGTTCTTATTTATATATTGAGGCATTATAAGAGATCCATTAGGTGGATAATTACAGACATCATAGGTATTCCACTTGGCATCTATATGCACAATATTAAGTTGGAAGAAGATTGTACTCCTACTATTAAACATCAACGTAGGCTAAATCCATCGATGAAAGAAGTAGTGAAGAAGGATATAATAAAATGGTTGGATGATGGGGTAGTTTACCTAATTTTTGATAGTAAGTGGGTAAGTATTATGACATTTGAACCCAAAAAAGAGGTATAACAGTAGTGGCAAATGAGAAGAATGAGCTAATTCCACTCAAGTTGGTAACAGGTTGGCAAGTGTGTATGGATTACAGAAAACAGAATTTGTAGACATTGAAAGATTACTTTCCAATGACCTCCATGGATAAAATGCTTGATTGGTTGGTCGAAAAGGGTTGGTATTGCTTCTTAGATGGATACTCAAGCTACAATCAAATATCGATTGCGCCTAAGGATAAATATAAAATGATATTCACTTGTCCATACGGAACACTTGCTTTCAAGAGAATGCCGTTTGGGTTGTGTAAAACATTGGCCACCTTTCAAAGGTGTATAATATCCATCTTTATTTCTCCATGGTTGGTGATTCATTTGATAGTTTCGTAGTATACTTCAAAAATGCATTACAATGCTGTAAAGAGCTTAATCTTGTCCTGAACTGGGAAAAATGCCACTTCATAGTGATAAAGGGTGGGGCATAAAATTTCAGCCAAAGGAATAGAAGTTGATCGTGCTAAGATATAAGTCATTGAAAAACTGCCTCCTCTTATCTCAGTGAAAAGAGTGTATAGTTTCCTTGGACATGTAGGGTTATACCAGAGATTAATAAAAGATTTTTCCAAAATTTTAAATCCACTTTGTAAATTGTTGGAAAAGGAAACCAAGTTTGGGTTTGATGAGGAGTGTTTGAAGGTATTCCAATGCTTTAAGGATAAATTAGTTGCTAAACCTATTATGATTGCCCCATATTGGTCAAATCCATTAGAAGTGATGCGTAATGTGGCAGGGTTGTGCTCAGAGCTATTCTCGGTCAAAATAAGGAAAAGATTTTTCACCCTATTTATCAAGCTAGTAAACCTTCAAACAGGACACAAAAGAATTACACTATTATAGAACGAGAGCTTCTAGTTGTTGTTTATGCGTTTGAAGATTTTTATGCATATTTATTGGAAACCAATGTGGTGGTTCATACTGATCATGCAGTGCTAAGATACTGTATGAAAAATAAAGATGCTAAACCAAGGCTTATAAGATGGGTTCTATTAATTTAGGAGTTTGATTTTGAAGTCAAAGATCGAAAAGGGTATGAGAATCAAGTAGCAGACCATCTGTCACGGATAGAGAATGAATAGAAAAGCATGAAGGAGCCAAAATTGATGATTCTTTTTTTATGAGAAAGCTCTAGTTGTCACTCTTGATTTTGTACTGTGGTATACAAATTTTTCATACTTTGGTGTCAGTGAAATCCTTTAAGATAATCTCATGTTTCATCAGAACAAAAAAGTTTCTACATGACGTGACTAGGTATTTTTGGGATGATCCTTATTTGTTTAGATGTCATGCTGATAACATCATCAGAAGATGTATACAGGAGGTAGAAATGTTAAGTATCTTGGAAGAATACCATTCATCCTCAGTTGGGGGACACCATGCAAGTGATTGGACTGCAAGGAAGATTTTAAAAAGTGGTTACTATTGGCCCATAATTCAAAAAGATTCTTATGATTTTGTGAGGGCTTGTGATCAATCTTAACAAAAGGGATCTATCTATAGACATCATGAAATGCCAATGACTAAGATAATGGAGGTAGATTTATTTGATGTCTGGAGCATAGATTTCATGGGACCCTTTGTAAGCTCCTATAGGCACAAATATATCTTGGTTGCTGTGGAATATGTGTCCAAGTCGGTGGAAGCTATTGCATTGGCAGATAATGAAGTAAAAATAGTAATTGCATTCTTAAGAAAGAATATCTTCCCACACTTTGATGTTCCAACAATCATCATAAGTGATGGAGGATCACACTTCTAAAACAAGACGATCTGAGCTGCATTTATGAAATATGGGGTGAAACAGCATAAGGTAGCCACACCCTATCACCCACAAACTAGTGGGAAAGTTGAAGTGTTGAATAGGGAGATCAAGTTTATCTTTGTCAAGACCATAAATGCAAAAAGAAGTGATTGGTATAGAAAACATGATGATTCCCTTTGGGCGTATCGAACATCTTTCAAGACACCCATTGGAGTGTTTCCTTATTTGTTGGTGTTTGGTAAAACTTGTTATCTATATGTGGAACTTGAGAACAAGGCATTATGGGCACTCAAGAGGCTGAATTTAAGTTGGAAAAAAGCAACTGACTTGAGGTTAGATCAACTCATGAGATGGAAGAGTTCTATCTCAATGCATATGAAAGGGATGATTAGTACAAGGAAAGTATTAAGTGATATCACGACCAAAGGATTGAAAAGAAAGAATTTTAAGTAGGTGATTGAGTGATGCTCTTTAACTCTCGATTTAAGCTTTTTCCTGGAAAGTTGAAGTCAAAGTGGTCTGGATTATCCAAAATAATCTTTCAAGATAGCGTGGTTGAACTTAAGAACAAATGTGGAACTGTATTTAAGGTGAATGGACAAAGTAGTAAGCATTACATTAGTCCAACGAATGAGGTAAAAGTTTTCTCAACGATACATCTTGACTAAGTCTGAGTAGTCAAGATAATCAAGTTATACTGCAACATTAAATCAGGCACCATATGAGAGGCCACCTATGATTTTTTTTTGATATCATAACATGAAAAACAACATCAAAATTAGAAAAATAAAATTACAAAAATAAGAGTTGAGCCACGACTGAAACTAAGGCTCTTGGTGGGAGGCAACCCACCCTTTTAATCATTTTTATTTGTTTCTGATTTACTATAGGTATGTGAAGTGATATGGAGTTGTGATAGGTAAAAATTAGTCTTAAAAGTGAGTTACATTGAGTGTTGTAGGTTTTTGTACTTAAAGGAGCTTTAAAGTAAGTTTAGGTTGTAAAATTTTCACCCCGAACCATATTTGTGTCGCAAAAACATAACTTTGCTTTTGGTTAGTGATGCACCCCTAAAGCCAACCTTTACTACCTAAGTCATATGATACCCATTCGGTGCAGAGCCTCTCTTCTACATTGGCCATGCGACATAAAGCATATCTTCCATGTTGGCCATACAGCGCAAAGTCTGTCTTCCGTTTTGGCCATGCGGCACAAAGCATGCCTTCCGCATTGTACATGCGATGCAAACAACGCAACTTGATTTGGATATTTTGTGTAAAACAATCGTAAACGCTCACTTCCCATGCTCCTCGATGCCTATGAGACGTGATACAAATGCAAAACCTCGCTACCCAAGTTTCACGATACCCATGCGGCGCAAAACCCTCTACAATCCCAATTAAATTATACATCAAAATCGGGTTAAACCAACCTCGTTACCCTATATATACACTTTCAACACCACAAATCCCTAATTGTTCTTCTAATTTGTACCTAAAGCAGCTGCATAACCCAATTCCCTTTCTAAGCTTTACCCAAAACATAAATCCCCAAGAATTTTCTTTGCTTTTATTTAAATTATTCAGTTTAAGAATGATTTCTTTTCATATTCTATTGTTTTCATGACTTTATTGTTAATTTTTACTTACTTTCTTGTTGTTAGTGGGTGAATACACACCATTACTATACCAAAGTGGATTCTTGGAAATCTTATGAGGATGAACACCATTGTTGTAGTTGATTAAGCTTGTGGTTGTGATTTAATAGACTTAATTAGCATAATTTAGTGTTGTTGCTATTGTGTCACATTCCAAGTTATCATTTAACATGGCATTGTGTAAATTGTTATATTTAAAGGTGTGTTATGCTTATTGACATATTGACGCTTTAAGGCATGATTTTGTAGAATTATGTTTTTAATGGCATAATTTTGTGGAATTATTAGTGTTAGTGGAATGATCTTGTAGAATGATTGTTTTTAATGGCATAATTTCATGGAATTATTGGTGTTAATTGAATGATTTTGTAGAATAATGGTGTGCGTTACGGCATGGTTAATTTGAAAAAACTAATTGTTGTGAAATTCATGTGGTATATGGAATAAAAGTGTAAATTAGGGAATGATATTGATAAACCAAAGTCCACCAATGGTAGGCTAATGAAATTGTGAACAATATTGGTGTGCTCTTTCAAAGTGTACAACGTCAAAGTTTGAGTACTTGATAGTATCACTTAATTTGGTTATGCTAACAAATTAAGGGTGGGGTGGTCATTCTACTACCCTCCTCTTAATTGTAGTTAGTTTTATTGTGCTTAGATAATATTTGTGTTATGATTATTACAAAGAACAATGTCTCCAAAGTTCAACAAAGGCAAGGGAGTAACATGTAGCTCCCGTCAAGGGAGAAAAGGTCAATAACAAGGAACTCTTCGAAAGCTAACCGTGCTACTGCATCCACTCTTCAAGTACCCCATCGTACCTTTTGTATCAAACGGGTTGAAAAGAAGGGTATTCAGTTGTACAAAGACAATAAATTACATCACTACCAACCAAAAAGAGGTCATTAACAAAAAGAGTTTGGAATATTATTATCCTTATATTTCTGCCCGAATCACTTAGGTGAAACGTGACTTTATCTTTTAGGACTTTGGCGAATGCAACTTGGACTTGGTGAGAGAGTTTTATGCAAATTCTTTCCCTAACACTCAAGGGAATTAGGTAAAGATACAAGGATAAATCCTAAAGCTGATGGTTAAGGCATTGAGCACCACTTTGGCACTCTAATAGTTGACCACTCTAGACTAAAATAACTTTATAGTAGACCTCCTTACAGAGCTATTAGGTACACCTTGTGTGGGTCACATTCCATTGCTCGATGGGAGCATCACATAGAGAGGGGCTACCACAACACCTTTTCTTATGCTTTCCTGAACAAAGAATCATGCATTTGGTTAAGGATTCTTGGTGCCTATCTGATTTTGGGGCACACTTCACAAAAATTTCTCGTGATTAGGTATGTTTAGTATTCGCTATTATGACTGATATCCCTATCAATGTTGGTGTAGTGATCCGTCCTTCTACGCATAAAGAGAGGCTACGAAAGAAGGCACGATTCAACTGTGAAGAATTATAGACTAAACTCTTAAAATATAATGAGATCAAGGAAGAGCCAACTGATCATAAGCTTGTGATGATAGTTTATTTTTCCATCACTATGGCATGACGAAGCTAATAATGATGTGTGGTGGCCGTACACCTACCGTTGATGAGTTGCGTCAGTTGGATTAAGACTATCCAATGAATGAGCATTCAAGAGCTATGTGTAGGGTAAGTCCTAATTTTTCAGAGCCTATGGATGATGATGTACCAAATGATAAGGATTGGAGGATAGTGTATTTCGATATAGAGGCTTATTCTAGTAAGGATGATTCTGATGCAGGTGGTATGACCTTTGATGTTGAAGAGGATTACTATAAGGCCCAGTTTCTTTGTTCTTTTATTTGCACTGGGGACAGTACTATGTGTAAATATGGGGTGGCTGGGTAAAAATTACTTCTTAAATATATTTATACTTCTTTATTTGATAAATTTCTTACTACCTTGGTTTGTAATAATTAGTACCATCACTTTAGTAGTCTTTTTTAATTTGGTAGGAGTAGATATTTTGTTATTTGGTTTGTTCCTTGCTTAAGTTTATGTTTGTTTTTATGCTTTATGTTCTTTTATTTTTAGATTAGAAGTTTTGAAATAAAGTCATAGTTAGGTGTTTTCCTCGATGATGGATGGCTGACGACCGTCTTAAGAGAAAATCATTCATGTGTAGAGATTAACAAGTAGAACCCCTGTTTTATAAAATTGAATTTAAGTGCTCCTGTGGGTTACATGACGATATAACACAAGAATGATATATGTTTTAGAAAAAACATGTTTATTAGGTAGATGGATGATTAATTTTGAAACTCATACACTCAACTATATGACTCTTGGGTAATTCAATCTTGAAAGTAAATTCCTGTAATAGTTTGAGTAAGAATTCAACATTGGTCTATCTTAATTAGAACATGTGCCATGTGTGAGTGAGTATTTTCTTATTCCATGTTTCATTGTGGTGTCTAGGACTTTCTCGGTGTGTATACAAAGCAAAATGAAGTATGTAAGGTTTAGGAAATTATATAGGACTTCTTTGGTTAGTCTTGTTGAATACCTTTGTTACCTACCCATTGTTAATGACCTTAGCAATCCCTATTGAGCATTTAGCCTATTATTTGGCAGCTTCAATATTAGCCTATTTCCATTTGTTTGTTGACCATGTTTTTATCCCCGAAATTCCCTAAAACTTTATTAAAAAAAACTAATGGATAAGAGATGGGAGTGCAAAGAGGAATTGGTAATGAAGCTAATATAGTAATATTTGTTATAGCAAAGAGATTATACATTGTTGATAGTGGGATTGTATAGTAAAAAAGGGAGAAAAGCAAAATAAAAAGAACAAAATAAATAAATAAATAAATAGTTTGGTTAAAATAAAATAAGTCTCCTATATCCACTTTGTAGTCTAATTCAAGGAGTTGAGGTTGAAATGGAACAAATTTAAGTTGCAAAGGGGTAGAGAGTGAATGTTGTTGAATTAATCTTCAAGGTAAGGTGATGAATTAAAGTTCTTAGGGAATTTAGTAACTATCTCTGTCCAAAAATAGTACCTACCCGTCCCTTAGCCTACATTACAACCCAAAAAAGTCCTGCTTGATCTTATGCCTTAACATCCTTTTATTAGTAGAGTACTACACTAAGGGCACGCTTGTGTCACCTAATGTGAATGTGAATTCTTTGAGATAGTGAGAATAAATTTTCATCCATACCCCTAAAAGAAAAATTTTGTTGGTATGATGTTTTTCATGTTGTGAGAAATACGAGGGTACTCTTTTGTGGTAAGGGGCACATGTTTAATGACAGATTGAGACTTTTTGTAGCTACTTATGGAGGAGTTTATTCTTGAGGGTAGGAATTTTATAGTAGTTATTCATGAATCTATAGAGCATGCTTAAAAGCAAGACTTGTTGTTTTTATGGGTTGTATGAGCCTAACTTGAGCATCTTATTCTTAATAAGTGAGATTGGATCCTTGTGTAATGTTCATAAGTAGATAATTTGTTGAACTATGAACAAAGATTTAAGTAGCAGCTAGAGATAACATTACACCTAACTAGGCTTGAATATTAGCCTATTTCCATATTAGCCTAACTTAAGATTACACCTATTTCCATTTAGCCTATTTAAGTAGCGGCTAGAGATAAGATTACACCTAACTTATCCTATTAAAAATAACCTATGATAAGTTTGAATGACAATTTTGTATCATTTGAAAGAGATAAGTAGCAGCTAAGACATTTTTGTAGAAGGGTTCATCTTGTAATCTGAAAACAATCCTAAAACATCCTTTGATGCTGGTATGATTAGTTTAATAGATTTGATGTTATTTTCATTCATGAGTGGCTAATTTTCTTTTAGCTTGGGTTTGGGAATCCTTGAAAATTACAATCTACAATATGGGTTTTTTGAATTAATTCTAAAACTGTTTGTTATATCCTATTTTCTTTAGTTATAATGAATTCTCATGGTTGCAAACATTGAGAGTGTGCCATAAAATACAGCTTGCTAGAGTAGAGAGGTTTTTGTTGGGGAAAGAGGGTAGTGACAAGGATTTAGAGTTTTCAACCTCTAGCTTATACGTTAATGCCTTAATTGGATTAATGACTTGGAGATCACGTATAATTACTTTAAACACTTTTGGTTTGAGAGAACTAAAGAGAATCTTTCCTTAAAGGTTCATAAGCACTTGGAATGAACTTTTAAATACATATATCTATAAGTACATTATATTTATGAATTCATAAAATCCATAATTGGAAAGTATAGAAATAACAAGGTGAACATAACCCTAGTTTATTATTTCTCTATATTCAAATATTACAAGACATGTTTCTTTATTTTTGAATTGAAACTATTAATTTTTATTTGAATCAACCCCCCCCCCCCCTTTTTTTTGCAAAAATAGTTGATTAAAAGTTAAATAATATACATTAACTTAATTAGCACCTTATTCCCTGTGGGATTCAACCCTAAAATAGTTGGGTTATATATTTGACAACGACTGCTTATGTTCTTGTAAGAGAGGTGTAGTTTTGGCGTATCACATTACACACTAATTTAATATTGCTTTGTCTAGTTTTTCTGTTACTCGTACCCGTAATGAGGTGTTATTTAATAATAATGGATTTAGTCATTACAATAAAAATTTTGAAAACTACCTTATTCTAATATTATTATGTTAGAGGTTCTTATGGTATATTTGGTGTATTCTTTAACCAAAAGGTGACTAGATAAAATTAATTAATGAAAGAATTTTCAATCATGCTACTATTGCAGAGTTTTACAGAGAAAAGTAGAAAAACTGTTGCCATGAATTCTTAGTTGGACTATTGTTTAATGTCAAGAAAATGCTTTTTTAATTTTATTTTACAATGATATATTCATTTAGTCCTGAACTTTGTGAAACACCCCAAATTTTTGGCACTTGAAAATTTCTTGAGTTTTGAGCTCATTGCGTTGATTACGACTTGACTATATGTAACGCCCTAATTTTCTGAACCGGAATTCTACACGGTGCTTATGACCCCGAAGGACCACAAGCTAACCCATGACTAATATATGCACCTGTATACTACATAATATAACATAAATGATGTGGAAACATGCACTGAAAGGCCATAAGGGTCAACTGAATAAACATCTGATAAGAATAATGTCTGAAAATGGTGTAACAATACCAAAATAAATCTGAAATAACTGCCTGACATGCTTTAGTCTAGAAATCCTCTAAATTGTCTGAATAAGGAGTTGATGGGACATCTCCTCAACCAACTCCAACTACTGAAATAAACTGAAAATTAAAATAGTAATGAAATCATTGTGTCCTCAAAATATGAGGACTTACTTCTAATTCTGACTGCTACTACTGGAATCTACTACTGATCTGGAGTTTGTGCCTCCGAACCTATGGTGTAACACAAGAGAAAGCACCATAGCGCAAATGCGTCAGTACGACTGAATATACTGAGTATACGAGTAAGGTAGGCTAAATGGAAAGGGTTATATGTATGAACAATGCTGACTGATATGAACATGAGATTACATACATACATAAGAAACTATAACTGAACTCGTGATGATACTAAATACTGAGTATGAATACTGATATCATGACTTTACTGACACTGAGGTACTGCATAGATAAATGACTATTTTGACAGTTCGAATTATGAAGAACTGGTCTATTTGACTGTGTCTAACAGTCCTAAAATAGAATACTAAGTATGTAAATCACTAATAAGTGAGGAATTGACACTATATTACTATATATTGAGGAACTAGTGCTATGTTACTGATACATAAATAAATGTGTATGACAGTCCTGATTATGAAGAACTGGTCTGGTCGACGGTATCGGGAAGTCTAATTAGAAAGTATTAATCTGATTAACTGTATCTGGAAGCCATGAATATGAGGAACTGAAATGCTTGACCATATCTAATAGTCGTGAAGATGGATACTGGTAAGATGAGTTTAGAGAACTAGTAATAATGATAACATGAGTGACCGTATCTGACAGTCATGAAGGTGGTGGAACTAGCTGAGTTTCATATTGTATATGAGTTAGCTGTATCTAACAGTCCCAATATTCTGAAGAACTATCTGAGTTCTATTACTTAAACTAAGACTGAGACTGTGGGAGGTAGTTGCTTAACCAACATGCCCTAATAACATATATAGCTAAGTTGGGGTCTAATCTCTTCCCTAACTGGAAGGATATCAATACCACGCCACTAGTAAGGACAACTGTGAGTGACCCTTAGTTAGCAGATACTCGAATGAGAATGGTGGGAACCCTAAAATAATAGGTTAAGCCACCTCATCAACCCTAATATGGAAGGTTAAGATGTCTCAACCTACGCTGGCTACATAGTTCTGGAACACAAGGATGACTACTAAGAATTACACCCTAAACTAGCAGGTGAGTTCCCATCCTTAGGTTCACTCGGTGCTAACTTCTACTTCCATCTAAAGAGACTGAACATAATTTTACTAGCTATACATGGACTGAGTAACTAACTTCTGTTGATTGACAGAATAGTACTACTATCTGAGAATTCATTAAGACCATGAGATTTTTGATATTTCCTCAGTTACATAACTGACTGAGTTCTATAGATCATGACTTGACTGAGATTATCATGATAACGTCATATAGCTCTAGGCACACAACTATATTTTTTGGGTACAAGTACCCCTAGGACTCAATGGAAAGAAACTGACACACATGAATGACTTGATCGTAAGAATAACATTCACAATTCATAATACCATAAATAGGGGATTTCATACTACCCATGGTTATCATATTCTTGAACATGGAAGATACTGCATATAACATGTACATACTTGCATGGTTCTAATTTCATGAGCATTCCATAGTACAACAACAATACATGATAATTTGCATGGAATTTATGTTGAGTCATAAGGGATAGAACATGGGCTTGTCTTTTAAGTTCTATTTAGCTAAAATACATGATTTCTAGGCTCTTAGGTATTTTGTTAAACACCTTGCATACACAACTTTGGGCATAGGTTTATTTATGAATTCAACCACCCAAATCAACCAAAGTTCATATATTTTAACTAACATGCCATCCTAGTTTCATACAAACCCATAGAGATTCTATCTTGACATCATTCAACACATAAACAAGATTAACAATCAAATTAAAATATAAAAATCATGGCATATAGTTTAAAATAGGGTTCTTGGACTTCACGGACGAAAGGAGTCCATGAATGAATACACACATACCTTAGTTCTTGATTTAGTGAAGATTGACGGAGAGATTCTTGGAATTTGATGGTAGAATTTTCTTGAACTTGAATCTTCTATGAAAAAATCTAATGTATTCTTGAGAGGATTTTGATGAAAAAGAGTATGTTTTGGTAAAATAATGGCTTAATTCCGTGTTTATGGACTATAAATAAGGGTGGAAAGATGACCCAAATGCCCCTCTAGATGCGTCTTTTAATCACTATGAAAATATCCCAATTTGGGCCCCTGGAACGATGTGGAGACATCGCGTTGCCACTTATTTATGACCTGGAAAATCATCGTGATGTATTGGAATCACGGAGAGACACTGGAAATTGACAATCATTATTTTGGCTTATGGCGCGACGTGCCACTGACTGAAATGACACTACTGAAACTTTAAATCGCCATAACTTCTTCACCGGGTGTACGTTTTAGGCAAATTTGGTATCAACGGAAAGATTATTCAATTATATACAATTTGGATGGTATAAATCTGCAAAAATACCACCTATAAACTAAGTTAGACTCGTTCAAAGATGACCTATGTGAAATCATACATGAAAACTTGGTGGATTCAAAAGTTCTTAGCTTGGCTTACTCTAAGTGACTCTTATAAATATGCTTAACACATAATAAGCTCTATTATCACTAGGATACTCATCCTAATTTATGTACTCAAATATGAATCACAGGATAGGAGGTTTTATGCATAGAAACAATAGTTCATTTTCTAGCTTAGAAATATATAGGGTATTATACTATACGGAATGTATGGTGTCTTGACGGGTCAGGTGACCTTATTTGTAGGGTGTCCAATAAAAGGTGGTTGGGTTTTCTATCTTGTTTATGACTTGGTAATGATGAGTCGTTAAGGGTGGTAATGAGTCATTAGGACAAAACTTAACCAAATATGTAACTTAGTGGCTTAACTTGGCTTTGAGTATGAGTGGCTCACTAGGAGCCATGAGGATAGATTATGAGTCATGAGATAAAGTGTTAGGTTGTCCAGTGTCTAACCTATTTTGGTACTATGTTGGTCATGACTAGACCCTACGGGTCATAGGTTCAGGTAATGAGTGGGATTATGTACTAGGAGGTGGACAATGTATAGGTGTCCAACTTACTCAATAGGATACAACTCTAGGCTATGAGTCTTATGATGTGGTGATTAGTCAATGGGTCAACTCGTAACTAAGGACGACTTTTTACAATTCTAAGTTGGGGGCATTCTGGACATTTTCCACTTTAAGTTTCTTTGATACCATAACTTAATACTCTCAATCTCTATTCAAGATAAGGATAGGGTTTTAAAAAAGTGGTCATCTAGGGTTCTAAGGGCGCAAGCTCTTCTAAATTTCTTGGTATTTTAGGCATGTTACTCCTCCCTCATTGTTATTTTGATAAAAGTATATGTTTGAATACATATGGTTGAATAATGTTTTCCTATAGTTTAATTATGTTTTTCAATATTTTAAATATGTTTTTGGACATGTGGGTGAATGGGTATAGTAGTTGAACATGATAATGCTAATTTTGTCTAAGTGTATGACTTTTGAAGGGGTTAATACCCCAACCCTGCACTGCAAGATTGTTTTATAGTTATGAGAAAGGTGGGAATTTGAATCAAGGGTACAATGGAATCCCCAAAGTGTTTGGTTTGACTTATTTCTTAAACAAATGCATGGACTAAATAGTTAAATGGTTAAGGATGGTTTTGAAAACCTTATGGGGTACACCAAAATCCCCCAAGTGATTTTATTAATGGAGTATGCAGGGTACATGGGAATCCCCTAAGTGTTGGCTAATGACATTGCTTACCAGCTATAGTCAGTATAGCAATGCAACTTATAATGCCTTAATAATTGACCGCTATAATTGGTGGTTTGTTTATGTGATAAATGTTTTAAATGGGCGATAATGGGGGTTGTGATAGCTAGCCATGAAGTTGGGAGTCCGAAGGATGAAAATTTGAAAGTTATGTTTATTGACATGAGCATTTGTCTTGGTGACCGTATATTTGTGGGGCACGCAGAAATCCCCTAAGTCTTTACTTATATATATGTATCATGGTAGATGAAGAAAACACGAGAATCCCCAACCATCTATGATATCTTCGATTCGTGTGGTTACACACACTAGGGTCGTTCAAGGGGTAACACTGGACCCATATATCCAGTGGATAAATTTATGACGGTACTTCTACACAATCCAGGTTAAGGTTTTAAATGTATTCTAAACTTTGTTCCGTATCCCAGCATGATATATATGTATATTTATATATATACGTATATTATTTGATATGTTTATTTGATTTTGTTTTTAATTAATGGAATTACATTATTTCTATCCATATGTTACATACTAGTGTTCACCCTGCTAATTGTCTTCAGGTATTATATCCCCATGCTATGTAAGAACTACCCATACTTTCGCTCTTCTTGCTCAGTGACCTGATGACTCGGCCACGCTTTTGAGTCAGACTGAAGTGGTGATCTTTCATACTCTAGAAGACCCTATTTCATGCTATGTACTTCTTTATATCATTTTTATTTCTTTGGTTTTGGTTTTGTCTATGGTCGGGGGCATATCCGGATTGGATATCCTTTGATTCTGGTTAGAGGTTTTATTGGATTACTATAGGTATGGGTGGTGTCGATATTAGTGTTAGCATTAGCATTGATATTGACATTAGGATTGGTATTGGATGGTTAAATTATTGTGGCTTTTGATTTTGACTTTAGAATTATTATTATATCCTTAATTTGATATTTCTTATCTTATTTTATGTTAGGGATTCATCTGACATAAGGTGCAAGGTGGTTAACGATTTGGGTATTGGGTGTTATCTTCGCTCCTGGTTAGACTTGAGATATCTGAGATGACTTGGCCCTAGTTCGAGCCATGTACGATTGGTATTAGAGACTAGGTTCATGGTCAACTGGGTGTGCATAAAGCCATGTCAAGTAGAGTCTCTTTTAAGGGTGTGTAGAGTACCACACTTATATGGAGAGGCTACAAGGCATTTAGGAATGTTTCTCTTTCTTATGTTTTGTTTTTGGGCTATAGAGTCTAGGGTATTAGATCTTTCTAATTCTTGTTTGTTTACCTTTCAAATCATACCTTTGATAAGATCTGATGTCTGTGGAAATCCTTCTATCCTAACTGATGATAATAGAAATGGAACCCATCCTACCCAGGGGTTTAGAATAGGTCTAGGGTGACTTTCTATGATGGTCCTATTAAAGATCCACTGGTTCTTTATATCCCTCCTAAGAAACCTTAAGTTAACGTGTATAATATTGAGTTTCGCCAGTTGATCCATTTGCTCACTCAGTTGGTCACCTCTCAGACTAAGCATATGGATTCTGTTGCTCTACCATCTGAGGCTACTAGGGTTGGCAAATTTATAAGGTTGAATCCTCGTAGGTTTACCAATACAAAAGTTGAGGAGGATCCTCAGGGCTTCATAGATGAAATAGAAAAGATTTTTTGGGTGATGCATGTTACTGAGAAAAAAGGTGTGGAGTTTGCAGCATACCAGTTGAAGGATATAGCCCATTAGTGATATGAAGAATGGGAGAAGCTCAGGGTGTGGATGCTGATTCTACCAAATGGGAGGATTTTTTTAGAGCTTTTCTTGACTGCTTCTTTCCTCAAGAGCTGAGGGAGGCGAAGGCAGAAAAGTATTTTTAACCTGAAGTAAGGAAAGATATCATTCAGGTAGTATGCCCTAAAGTTGCACCAGTTATCTCGATATGCTTTGGATTTGGTTTCGAGTATGAGGGCTAGAATGAGAAAGTTTTCTTCTAGGTTATGCCGAGACTTGATTTTATAGAGTAAGGCTGCCTTATTAAACAAGGACATAAATATCTCTAGGTTGGTTAAATATATGCAATAAGGAGAGAAAGAGAGGAGAAAGTAGGTTGAAATTTGGGAAAGGCAGAGCAATAAATTATGATATATAGATCAAGGAAGAGGCCAACAACAAAGAAGAAAGGATGGTAGAAAGTGGTCTAAAAAGAAGTGGGGAAATTTAGGTCCTACTCATGGACTAGTGCTCCTTACCTAAAGTCATCGAGTGATCGAGGTTTTTAAGTTGGTGACAATTATAGGGCATAGGGTGCCTAATCTTAGGCTAGTAGGTCCCAATCGGCTCTATCATATCTTTCCTATAGATTTTGTGGTCGATTGCATTGGGGTTTTTGAGATGAGTGAAAGGACAAGTGCTTTAGCTGTGGTTAGCTGGGGAAGATACTTAGAAACTGTCTAGTCACTAAGGTTTCTTTTAGGATAAAAAAGGTTTTAGTTGTCTATTTATCAGCTCTGGTACCTAAGAGTACACCATCTAGCTCTGGCACTAGTCGAAACTGACTCTACGATCTTATTACCCATCAAGAGCCTGAAGCATTACCTGATGTTATTACTGGTATGTGGAAACTCTTTTCCCATGATGTGTATTATTTACTTGACCCGATGTCTAGTCTTTCTTATGTGACCCCATTTGTGGCTGTGCATATTAGTTTTGGTCCCGAGTGTATTTTAGATCCCTTTTCTATTTCTACCTTAGTGGGTGATTTTGTGGTTTCTAGGCGAGTCTATAGGGGTTGTGTGGTATCTATGGGTGGTCGAGAGACTTTGGTGGATCTATTTTAACTAGACATGATTGATTTAAATGTCATATTAGGGATGGGTTGGTTGCACTCGTGCTATGCCTCATTAGATTGTTATACCCATAAGATCGTATTTAAATTTCCTAATAAGATGGTTATTGAGTGGAAAGGTGGTTCTCTAGTGCCTAAGGGGAGGTTCATATCATATCCTAGATCCCAAAAGATAATCTCCAATGGATGTCTTTATCATTTGTTCTGGGTTAAAGATCCTAACTTAAAGGGTCCTTCTTTACATTCAGTCACGGTGGTGAATGGATTTCCTGAGGTATTCCCCGATGACTTTCCTGGTGTTCCTCCCAATAAGGAGAATGATTTTGGGATTTTTCTAGTTTTGAACACTCGTCCTATCTCTATTCTTCCGTATAGAATGTCTCCAGCTGAGTTAAAGGAGCTTAAAGAGCAATTAAAGGATCTTTTACACAAGGTTTTCATCCATCTTAGTTTGTCTCCATGGGGTGCACCAATGTAATTTGTATGTAAGAAGGATGGTTTCCTTCATATATGGATTGATTATCGGCAATTGAATAATGTGACGGTAAAGAATAAATACCCTCTTCCAAGGATAAATGATTTTTTTGATCAGCTTCAGGGTGCTAAGTTTTTTTCTAAGATTGATCTTGGATTAGGGTATAATCAATAAAATATTAAGGAGGCGGATATCCCTAAGGCTTCTTTTCATACCCGATAGGGGCATTTTGAGTTCTTAGTTATGTTTTTTGGATTGACCAATGCCTCAGAGGCATTCATGGACTTGAAGAATAGGATTTTTCGTCAGTTTCTAGATTTTTCATCATTATATTCATAGATGATATTCTGTTGTACTCTAAGAGCGAGGTAGATCATGTTGATCACCTCTGTGTAGTATTGCAAACCCTAAAAGAGTAGTAGTTCTACGCTAAATTTTGAAATGTGAATTTTGGCTGAACATTGCCACTTTTTTGGGTCATTTCATATTTAGTGAAGGGATCATGGTGGACCACAGAGGTTGCAGTGGTTAAGAAGTGGCCTACAACTACAAATCCAATTAATATTTGAAGCTTCTTGGGTTTAGCCAATTACTACAGTAGATTGGTGGAAAGTTTCTCGACTATAGCTACCATGTTGAATAAGTTAACTCAGAAGAAGGTAAAGTTCTTATGATCTGATGCTTGTGAGGGTAACTTTGAAAAGCTGAAGGATAAGATGACTTCAATTCCAGTCATGACTTTGCCTAAAGGCACTGATGGTTTTGTGATCTATTGCAATGCGTCCCATGTGAGGCTTGGTTGCATTTTTATGAAGCATGAGAAGGTGGTAGTTTATGCCTCTAGACAGTTGAAGGTACATACGAACTATTACATGACTCATGACTTAGAGTTATTGGCTGTGGTGTTTGCATTGAAAATCTAGCATCACTTTTTGTATGGAGTGCATGTAGATATATTCTTAGATCATAAAAGCCTGCAGTATGCGTTCACCCAGAAAGAGCTTAACCTCAGGCAAAGGATATGGCTTGAGCTACTCAATAATTATGACATGAGTCTCTACTACCATCCAGGTAAAGCTAACATAGTTTCTGATGCTCTTAGCAGGTTATCCATGGGGAGTCTAATTCATATGGATAAGGATAAGTGGGAATTGGTGAAAGATATTCACCATTTGAATAACCTTGGATTTTGTCTCTTGGACTCGAAAGATGTGGCGTGTTTGTTTAAGATGTGGCAAAGTTATCTCTTCGTGCTGAGGTAAAAGAGAAGGAAGTATCGGATCCATTCTTGATTCAAATCAAAGGGGATATAGGTGGGCATAAATTAATGGATTTTGAGGTTACTAGTGATGGTACCCTGTGGTACCAAGGGAGATTATATGTTTCCGACATAGATAGTTGCAAGAAAGGTTCTTGGCTGAGTCGCATGAGTCGCATTATGTTAATCATCCTAGTTCGACAAAAATATACCTTAACCTTAAGGAGATTTATTGGTGGAACAATGTGAATCAGGATGTGGCTAGTTTTGTGGCTAAGTGCCCGATGTATCAGCAAGTGAACATTGAGAATTTGCGGCCTAGAAGGTTGTACCAAGAATAAAAGTTACCTGTGTGGAAGTAGGAAATGATCAATATGTATTTCATGACCGATCTTCCTCAGTCTCAAAATTAGTTTGATTTGATTTGGGTATCATGGATAAGATGACAAAGTCTGTTCACTTCTTGCCAATGAACACTAATTTCTTGATAGAGGATTATGCAAGGTTGTACCTCTAAGAGATTGTGAAGTTGCATGGGTTACCTATTTCTATCATGTAAATTCATGGTGCCCAGTTCTCATTACACTTTGGGAAGTCATTTCAGAAAGGTTAAGGGAAAACGTGAGTCTTAGTATGACTTTCCACACACAGTCAGATGGACAAGCGGAAGGAACTATTTAGACATTAGAGTATATGCTTCGAGCTTACGCGATTGACTATGGTGGTAGTTGGTTTTAAAATTTGCCTCTTATAGAGTTTGTGTCTAATAACAGCTACCACTCTAGAATTAGGATGTCTCCATGTGAGGCTTTGTATGGTAGGAGGTATAGGTCTCCTATTAGGTGGTTCGAGGTTGGTAAGGCGGAGATGTTTGGTCTAGATTTGGTTCACCAAGCCATAGGTAAGGTGAAAGTGATTCGAGATAGGCTTAAAGTCGCCTAAAGTTTCCAAAAGTTCAATGCAGATGAGAGGCATAGGAAGTTAGAGTTTGAGGTTGGGGATAGGGTATTCCTGATGATATCTCCCATGAAAAGAGTGACGCGGTTTGGTAAGAAAGGGAAGTTCAATCCTTGGTGTGTCGTTCCTTATTTGGTTTTGAAAGGTTGGTAATGTTGCATATGCATTGGAGTTTCCCTCTAGCTTGAGCTCTGTTCACCCGGTGTTCCACGTATCTAAGTTGAGAAAGTGTGTGGGTGACTCGTCATAAATTATGCCTATTAATTATATTGGTATTTTGGATTCCATGTCTTATAAGGTAGTCCCAATTAAAATCTTGGATCGGCAAGTTCGTTGGTTGCAAACCAATGATGTAGCTTTAGTAAAGGTTCTATGGAGGAACCATAAGGTTGAAGAGGCTGCTTGGGAAGCTGAAGAGGACATGACGTTCAAGTATCCATTCCTATTCCTCATTTCAGAAAATCGTGCTTAAGGTATGTGTTATTCTTAGCATCTTTGTTTTTTGTCTTTGTTAAAGGAGAGTCGTAAATTCCTTTGTTATCTATTCTTTGTCTGTAAGGTAAGAGTAGAGATATTTGGGGTTTACTTGTACTAGTAACAGCCTTGTTCCATTATTCGAGGATAAATGATCCAAGTGGGGGAGAATTGAAACATGCTGAATATTTGGCTCTTGGAAATTTCTTAAGCTCTAAGCACACCTTCTTGATTACAACTTGACTATACGAGTCGTATGGTGTCTTGATGGGTCAGTTAACCTTAGTCATATGGTA
Organism: Capsicum annuum; assembly: GCF_002878395.1. NCBI lineage: Eukaryota > Viridiplantae > Streptophyta > Magnoliopsida > Solanales > Solanaceae > Capsicum > Capsicum annuum. The sequence goes on from NC_061114.1 coordinate 62,501,841, forward strand.
TCCAGTGGATGGTGGTTGGTTTTTCTGTCTTGGTTATGACTTTATGGAGATGATTTATTAAGGGTGGTGATGAGTCATTAGGATAAATCTTAACCAAACTAGTAACTTAGTGGCTTGACTTGGCTCTGAGTATGAGTGGCACACTAGGATCCGTGAGGATAGGTTACGAGTTGTGAGGTGAAGTGGTAAGTTGTCCATTGTCTGACCTATTTGGGTACTATGTTGGTAATGAATAAACCCTATAGGTCATAAGGTTAGGTTACGAGCGGGATCATGGAGTCGTAAGGTAGACAGTGTATGGGTGTCCAACTCACTATATAGGATTCGACTCCAGGCTACGAGTCATATGATTTGGTGATGAGTCAATCAGTCTACTCGTAACCAAGGATGACTTTTTACATCTTTAAGTTGGGGGAATTTTAGAAATTTCCCACTTTAAGTCTCTTTGATACCACGACTTAAAAACACTTTTGAGACTTCATTAACATATCATTTACAATAAAATACTCTAAAATTCTCTCTCAAACTCTCTATTCGAGCTAAGGCTAGGGTTTCAAAGAAAGTGGTCATCTAGAGTTCTAAGGGTACAATCTCTTCCAAATTTCTTGGTATTTTAGGCATGTTACTTCTCCCTCATTGATAATTTGTTAAAACTACATCTTTTAATGTACGGGCTTTCATGGTATTGTTATGGTTTTGAAATAAAGGTTAGGGGTTTCGATGCTTATAGATGAATAATGTTTTCTCATTGTTTAATTATGGTTTTCTATGTTTTAAATATAGCTTTGAACATGCGGGTGCATGGGTATAGTGGTGAAATTGATAATGGTAAGTTTCTCTAAACTTGTGACTTTTGAAGTGGTTGTGACCCTAACCCTACACTGCAAGATTGATTTATAGCTATGAGAAGGGTGGGAATTTGAATCAGGGGTACAATGGAATCCCCAAAGTGTTTGGTTTACTCGTTTCTTAAAGCTAATGCATGGAATAAATGGTTAAATGGTTAAGAATGGATTTGAAAACCTTGTGGGGTACACTATAATCCCCCAAGTGATTTTAATAATAAAGTTTATGGGGTATATGGGATTCTCGTAAGTATTGTCTAATGACATTGCCTGCAAGCTATAGTCGGTATGAAGATACCACTTATAATGCTTAATAATTGACTCTTGGAATTGGTGGTTTGGTTATGTGATAAATGTTTTAATTGGGCTATAATAGGGTGGTTGTGATAGCTAGCCGTGAATGAGGGAGTCTGAAGGATAGACGCTGGAAACTCATGTTTTCCGACATAAGGGTTGGTCTTGGTGACCATATGCTTGTGGGGTAGACAAGAATCCCCCAAGTCTATACTTTTATATATGTATCTTAGAGGGCTAAGGGTACACGCGAATCCCTAGTCATCTATGATATCTCCGATTCGTGTGGCTACATGTACTGGGTCCTATTTAGGGGGTAACCTTTGGTTGTTGACAGTTTCAAAGTAGGTTGTTATTTTCAGTTGGCTGCCTTAAAATCTTGCAAGTCCTTTGTTAGGAGTGACTTTATTATAGTAAATGACATGTGTGTCGATGTGATATTTCTATAGCTATAATTTCTTGAAATAAATAATAGATTGCCAAATGTATATAGTTCACTAGAATTGTTTTATCTATGTTTGAACTTACTTCACTTTGGTTTTATTCTGCTTCTCTTCTTTTTGGTAAGTGCAACTTAATCTATCATTCTTAGAAATGAGTTCCATGTTATCAAATATTTATTTGATACTCTTTTATTTCAGGTCCATTTTACAGAAAAATTAAGTGGTGCATTGTAGATCTATGGAAAATCAAGTGGTGCATTGCATACATCAGATGTTTTTAATAAGAAAGTTCATCAATTAATCTTTTCTAAATTTTCTTTTTGATTTCATATTTTTCTTGCTATGCTTGTTGGTTTTTTGATTCTAACATGTGAAAAAAAATGATAATTGATCTCATCGTTAACGTTAATATTAATAAAAAAAATCTAGATGCTTATGATTCAGTAGGAGGAGGCAAACCTTATGCTAAAGAAGAAAAATTAAAGTATATGCTTTAGATCAACATATATCTATGTCTTCTAACAAAACATGAAGTGTAATTGATCAAATTTGTCGACTTTCCTATGAGGAAACACTTATGATACTAGAACTCATGCCCAATTGAGCATGTTATCCCTTTTGAAATTGCTTTATTCTACAGCAACAAATGCTAGTTACAATATGGGTTCCAGCAAAATCAATTTAGTCATTAGTAAAGTCAAAGTCAATAGTATATATAACTTAAACCCATTTACACAAATCAGTATACGAATTCATGATAGCAAGAGTAGGGAGGAAACAAAGGGATACCATAAATGTCTCTTTAGATGAGTGAATTATTCTATCGACATATATATATATATATATATATAAAGAAGATATTGTGGATAAAATATTTGAACCCATGACCTCAAGGTTATGAGCCTTGCGAGCTTTACAACTCATCTTTGTTATTATGCATGTAATGATGAATTTCTTGCCTACACAGAAATATCTATCACTCTTACCTTTTTTTATGATAAAGCATTTATGTTTTCTTCTTTGAGAACTTCACGTTGAATATTTTTCTCTTAGAGTTTTATCCCAAGTTAGTCTGGGAAAGTTGTAAGAATTTTTTTTCATCCCTCCAGTGGGAAACTTCAAAAACTGCGTCTACTTTGTCAATATAGATATTTTGTTTCTGAGGTTATTATTAATTAATAGAAGTATACATGGCTTTACAAGGGGATCTTAGAATCCTCATTTTTGGCTACATTTAAAGAGCTTAATTAAGTAACAACATTGATTGTTGTGTTTTTTAATATGAATTTTTTGCAAGGTTAATTATTAGCACTGATTGTTGTGTTTCTTTACTTCAACATTAATATAAAAATGAACAATCTAGAGTATGCTTGGATATATAAGAGGTTAGATGATCGGGATGCGTTACACTCTAGTTTTTTAATCGGTCTGAATAAATTTATCCAATTCACATGTTCTCAATAAAATCGCATAATTGAAAAAGTTAGATGTCCATGAACAAAATGTCATAACTTTAAATTCATGGATGTTAAAACTGTTAAAGGACACCTTTATCATTTTGGATTTGTTGATGACGATTTTGTTTAGAAGAATCAAGGTAAAAAAATGATTAATGGAATCTCTTATGGTAATAACTTGCATGGTGGTGGCCAACCTAAATTAGGAGACAATAATCCACATCGATAAATGGTTTTGGATAAAGCTGGTCCCAGCCTTTCCAAGGTTTAAGTTGGCAATCTGATACCAATTTTAAACTTCAGTCATCTGATCCTTTTGAACATTCAATGGAGGAAGATCCTAATCTGAGTCTTAAAGATTTGATGGTTTTCTATAGGCTGATGAAGCTAAATTATATCTCACTTCTTCCCTCTCTCAACTTTTAGTTGCCTCTCGAATGTTAATTATTAAAATGGAGAACAATATGTCATACAAAGGTTATAACCAAATGATACAATTATGCAAAGAGTCTTTACTTGAATATAACATAGTGCTTGATAGCTATTATCACACCAAGAAGCTAGTGCATAACTTAGGTTTGCCTATTGAAGAGATTGATTATTATGAATTAGAATGTATGTTATTTGTGTCAATTAAAGGTGCCAGTGTTGTGTTATCTCTCACAAAAGAAAATTGATCCTTCACAAGAAAATATATTATTTTTCTTTGATTCTTAGATTGCAAAGATTATATGCATTCCATGATATAGTTGACGATATGAGATGGCATAATGAGCATAAAATAGAGTATGGTGTTATGCATCATCCATCAGACTTTGAAGAGTGAAAGAACTTTAATGAAAATAATTACTTTTTTGTGCTAAAACTAGAAATTTAGGGTTGGTGTTATTTATGGACGGTTTCAAACCATTCAATTAGTCTGGGATTAAATATTCTTTGTGGCCAATGATTGTCACTCCAGACAATTTACCTCTAGAAATATACATAAAAAGGCTTACATGTTCTTAACAATTGTTGTTCTAGGGATGAACAATCCAAAACATAAAATTGATGTTTATCGGCAACCTCTAATATAGGAATTAACTTTGTTGTGCAAGTCAGGTGTAAAAGTTTTTAACATCTCATAAAAGAAAAATTTTCAATTAAGGGTAGCTTATATGTGGACAATTAGTGACTTTCCAGTAAATTCTATGTTATTAGGATAGTGTACTATAAGTTAGCATGTCCTTATTGTATAAAGGATACACAATCCTTTTGTAATACCCAGCAAGATCCTAGACAAGTTTCCAGTTATTTGTCACATGCTTAAAGGACCCAAAGCAGTTATTTCACACTAAGTACAAGTTACATGTCCATTTTAACACTCCAAGATTTTGATCATTTTATTCTTTGGTCTTCCTAAGTTTGAAGCATTGATTGATGGGTTGAAATATACTTAGAAATGTTAAAAGGTAAAAATGGTTCAGAGTGATTTTTGACAACAGAGGAAGTAAGCCTCCTCGATTTTAGCGTGTCACGGGGATAGTCTTTGTGATATGTAGTGTGTCATAGAGGATAGTCTCCGCAATATACAACGTGTCTTGAAGGTTAGCCGCCATGATATGTAGCGTGTCACGGATGATGGCCTCCACGATAGCCATCGTGCCATGCTGCAATTAAAATCATGTAAACTTTTTTAAGAGGTGAGGGGTATTTTGGTCTTTTCTCTCTCCCTAAACACCTAATCCACGACTTAAAACCCAAGAGGGGCATTATTTGACCCATTCATCACTGATTAATGACATTCATTCTCCCCTGATTCTTAAGAACACAAAAATCAAAAGCTTCTTCCAAGAATTCACCCATTTAAGGTCTCAATTCCAAGTTTTCTTCAAGAATTCGAGCAAACTCAAGTATGTGGGATATTCATCAATGGGTTATTTCCACCCATTGGGTCCCAAAAATCTCTTTTTTTAATTATAAACCATTTTCCCTCTCTTTATCAAATTTCAATATCAAGTATGAATTTACTAAATTTTCTCTTAATAATTTTGGATACAAACTATGACAATGAGTTTCTCCATGTGAATTATGTTCTTACATGCTTTGTAATCTCAATTATCCATATCATGTTTAGTTGACACCATTTTAATTATCGATTTATGAGTTAAATCATGTAAGCGTATTGTCCTCACAAGTTGAACATCTTCCCATACTTATAATCATGGATTTCATCAGTTTAGTGAAATATACTATGTTTTGGGTGTACAAATCATGAATTTCCATACGGTATTATGATGATGTTCTTATATTTAATGTATTATTCAGTGCTGTTGGGTTATGAACACTTGATACCTATTTGTTTGTTCATGTTTCCGATTTTAAGAAACAATTCAGTCAAATCATATTTTTATCACCATGTTCGAATTTTCATATTTATTTTGAGAAATTATCAGTTGTAAGTCCTGTTAACTTTAACTAGTACCAGTGTCAATTCCGTTGGGAGTAGGATTTAGCACCGAACGAACCCAAGTATGCAGGTTCACCCGCCAGTAAAGGACTGAGACCTTTAGCAAATGTCCCTAAGTTCCAGAACTATGTAGCTAACGTAGGTTATGAGATGTCACCCACCACTAGAGGACTGAAACTATCTTAGGGGTCACCCTTCAGTATAGGACTGACACCCTAGTACTTAGAGATATCAACATAGTGGATCCACATAGCTAGTATTAGTACTTGTGGCAAGGAACTAGCACCCTTCCAACTAGGTTACAGGTTGGACCTCGATCAGCTCAAATTGGGGCATATCGGTAACATGATAGCTCCTACAATTTCAGATCAATATTAAGATTATATCAGTTCAGGTTTGCATGACCAAGTGTTTAGTTTATTAGTTAATAAGTTATGCAGGTTACTTCAGTACATGGTTTACTTGGTCCTGCATTCGTTTTACATGTTCATGAATTCATGCTCAGTGGTTATTTATAATTCAGTTAGTTCTATCTCACATACATGTACATTCAAAGTATTGATCGCATACTCACTTTTACTCTATATTGATTTCACAATATAGGTTCGAATAATCAGTTCCCCAATCACCATGAGTCAGTTCTATGCCACTTAGCAGCAATTGTGGTGAGACCTCATCCATCACGAACAAATTATTTGCATTTTTTTTAGTAATTCCTTTATTTTAGTCAGTTGGAGTTAGTTGGGGGTTTATCCCATAAACTCCTCTTGTTTAAAGGCTTTCAGATAGTCAAACTTTTTTTCAGTTTTATCAGTAGTTCAGACGTGTTGGGTATTGTTTTAGTTTTACATTTTTAATATAATTTCTTATATATTTAGCTTTCATATATGATGTTGTATTGTTTCTTTATTCAGTGGTCATAGAAGATACTAGATCATGGGTTAGCTTGGGTTCACTTGTGGCCTTAAGTACCGTATTACGACTAGAGGGCAGTCTCGGGTTATGAAAAACTTTGTATTAGAGCCTAAGTTTTAAAGAGTCCTAGGGTTTCTTAAGGACATATTAAGTAGTGTCTTGATCATGGGGTTGAAGTACACCACACCTATGGGAAATAGCCTATGAGCTATTTTAGGAAAATTTCCCTTCTTTCAATATTTATGTTGTGTGAAAAAGTGTGATCTCTATTGAATTCCCTTTTATAACTTCTATTTCATCCATTTATAGAAAATACCTCCCGGATGAAATAAACCCGCATCATCTGTTTAGGAAGACCCTCTAAACGAACATGTTTCCCATGCCAAATTTAGGACCACTTTTACTGTTTTGCACAGACTATGGTAGCTTAGAATAACCAGCAGGCTTTTGCCCCATCCAATCTAGTAGTGATCATGACAGCAACTAAGATATGAGCTTCACTCGAATGAATCCTCCATTGTTTACTGGATCCAAGTCTAAGGAGGATCCGCAAGAGTTTATGGATGGTGTGCAAGAAGTGACAGATATCATGGGTGTTACTACTAGTGAGAGTTTTAACTTAGCGTCTTAAAAATTGAAAGGATTGGCTCATACTTTGTTCAAGCTGTGGAAGGAGGACAGAGGTGTTAAGGTAGGACCTATATAGTCGAATGAGTTTGCCACGACCTTCTTAGACAGTTTCTTCCCACTCGAGCTAAAGGATCCCAAGGTGCTACAGTTTATAAATCTGAAGTATGGTAATATAAGTATGTAGGATGTTGGTGATGCATGCTCCAACTATGTTGGTTAAATCTAGGGCTAGAATAAGTAAATTTGTGTCTGGTATGTCAGATGGTCTAGTCAAGAAATGTAGAACAACTATGTTGATAAGGAGATGGACCTTTCTAGGTTATGGTTCGTGCTCAGCAGATTGAGTAGGATAAGAACAAAGAGAAAGATAGAGAGAATAAGAGGGACAAAACTGGTAGCTTTAACTTCTCACAACAAAATTCTGATGTGGGAATCGTTCTCAGTTTTTCTAGTAATTTTCAGATCCAACCCTATCTTTAGTTAGTACTCCAGTGCCTAAGTTCAAATAGGATAATTAGGATAGAGCATCAAGCTCTAAGTCCTAAGATAGCATGAATAGTAGTCGCACCAATCTATTTTGCAGGAGATGTAGTAAGAACCATCAGGGGGAGTGCAGGGAAAGTAGTGATGCATGTTTTGGATGAGGAAAGCCAAGCCACAGGATTTGGGTTTGCCTAGTGGTTGCCTAGAAGGGAAAGGATTTTCGTTATTGAGGTTAGTCTAATTTTTTATTAGCTTCAGCAGGTCGTCCAACTCAGCAGGGTGCCAATTCCAATGCCACTAATGGGCAGCATCAGAATCGACTTTATGCTCTCTAGACTCAAAAGGATCTAGAAAGTTACCCTGATATGGTTGTAGGTATGTTACAAGTCTTCCACCTTTATGTTTATGCATTGTTAAACCCCGGAGCTTCACTTTCCCATGTGAATCCTTATATAGTTGTTGACTTCGATGTCAGTCCCGTCCTATTATTAGAGCCCTTCTCAGTGTCTACCCCCATGGTTAGTTCTATGGTAGCTAGACAGGTATACAAAAATTTCCCGACCACTGTGTCTCAAAAAGTCACTTTAATTGACTTTGCAGAGTTAGAGATTACTGATTTTGATGTCATTCTCATTATGGATTGGCTCCACTCGTGATTTGACTCAGTTGACTTTAGAAACATAATAGTCCATTTCCAGTTTCCTAATGATCCTGTTATTGAATGGAGGGGTAGTACTTTAGTGCCTATAGGTTGGTTTGTCTCTTATCTTAAGTTAAGAAATATGATATCCAAGGGATGTATTTACCACTTATCTAAGTTAAGGACTCAAATTTTGGAACTCTGAGTCTTGAGTCAGTTTTAATAGTGAATGGATTTCCTGATGTTTTCCCTGAAGATCTTCCTAACATTTCTCCCGAGAGGGAAATTGACTTTGAAATAGATCTCCTCCCAGATACCCAGCCTATCTCAATTCCACCATACCAAATAGCTCCAGCTGAGCTTAAGGAATTGAAGGAACAGTTGAAAGGCCAGTTAGATAATGGTTTCATCAGTCCTAGAGTTTCTCTATGTGGTGCTCTATTTCTCTTCGTACGCAAAAAAGATGATTCCTTATAAATGTGTATCTACTATCGTTAGTAAAACAAACTCACAATCAAGAATAAGTATCCTCTCTAAAGGATTGATGATTTATTCGACCAACTTCAGGGATGAAGTTATTTCTCTTAGATAGACTTAGATCCGGCTATCATCGGCTCAAAGTCATACAATGTGACATCCCAAAGACAACCTTTAGAACTCGATATGGTTACTACAAATTTCTAGTTATATCTTTTGAACTAACAAATGCTCCTGCAACTTTTATGGACTAAATTAATTAGGTTTTCAAGAAGTACTTAGACACGTTCGTCATAGGCTTCATAGATGACATCCTCATTTATTCTCGTAGTGAATGTGATCATGCAGACCATTTGAAGATTTTATTTCAGACCCTTAAAGATCACTAGTTATTTGCAAAGTTCAGTGAGTGCAAATTATATTTGAGATTAGTAGGTTTACTTGGTCACATCATTTTCAGTGATGGAATTTGAGTTGATCCACAAAAGACCAAAGTAGTGAGAAACCAGCCTAGGCCCATCTCTCTATCAGATATAAGGAGTTTCTTGGGTTTAGATGGTTACTATAGGTGGTGTTTTGAAGGATTTTCTTCTATTGGTTTCCCCATGTCTCAACTAATCAAAAATAAAGTCCGATTTTAGTGGTTAAATTCTTGCGAGAAGAGTTTTCAGGAGTTGAAGACTCAACTTACTTTCGCTTTAGTCTTGACTCTCCTAGAGGGTTTTGATGGGTTTGTAGTTTATTATGATGCTTCTAGAGTTAGTTTAGATTGTGTGATAGCACAATGAGGAAGGTCATAGCGTATTCCTCTAGGCATCTCAAACCCCATGAAAAGAATTACTTGACTTATGATCTTGGGTTGGCAGTAGTTTTCTTTGCCTTAAAGATTTAGAGAAATTATCTTTATGGGTTTCATGTTGATGTGTTTACGGATCATAAGAGTTTACTATTGTAACGCCCCAAAATTTCATCTCGAGATGCCACATGGTGCTTACGAATACACGTAGCCCCAAGCTAACCCTCGGAGCTAGACACTACCTCAAGGAATTCAATTCAACGATAGTCATGCACAACAAAGAGATATACCACACCGGGTTCAAGAGAAATACTGGAGAATACTAGACTGTACAACCAAAATATATTGAATGTCTATACATACCAACCCTCTAGTCAGACAAAGCCTCTATACATCAAAATCAAGGAGCCATTGGGACAAACCCCCAACTGACTCAAACAGTACTGAAAGCCATAACAATAGAATGATATCACCAAAAATATAGACACGGTTCTCAAACCATGAGGACTCACCACTGAAGGAATGTAGTTGAGGCACTTGAATATCGCTAATGCGGCTGCGGCTAAGTACCTAAACCTACATTACAAAAAAATGTAGCCCATAGGAAAATATATGGGTCAACACTTCAGAATGTACTGAGTATGTGAGGGTGCATGCAACAATGCAAATATCATCATCAATTTCATACAAATATGCATATGTACAATGATGGCCCACTTGGCTTGATTTAGATTGAAACATACTTTTCATGATCTCATAGTAAATAAATAATATGATAAAAACCTCATAAATCATCATAAATAACTCAAATCTTTAACTCAATACTCGGAGTGACTCGGTAATTCAAGAAACTCAACTCTTATGAACATGGGAGGTTCTTATAACTGATATAAACCATGTGAGATACATGGAGTCCAACATTTTACCCTCCTAAGGAGAGAACCCCACATTGGCGGGAGCGTAGTACTCTTGCCAGGGTACAACCTAAATTTAGTGATCACAATCTCATACTCGGCTTCTGGCCCACAATTATCAATATCAATCCTACGGTAGCACATAGTTTTGAGGAAATATCACATTTCCCGCTCGGTGCTAAATACTATTCCCATACACAAGCTCAGAACGTGTTTCGAAATCCACCAGAAACATCACAAGGGTCTATCATGAAGACCAAATCAAATCTCTTTCTCATTTATCAAATCATAATCAATTTGTGGATTCCTAACCCGACTCAAATCAAATCAATCTTTCTCAATATCAAAATGTATCAATTCATTAAATCATGGAAACATCAATAACTTTGAAGAAATATCAAGACTCATTGTAACAACTCAATCTCCCAAATCAATATACTCAATAATCCAATTTGTCATAAGGAAGCTTAAATCTTGACACATATCTTGAAAGCACTTGAAATATCAACTCATGGTAGAAATATGAAATTCACAATATTAAATATCAAGTCATAACTTGGGAATAGAAAAATAATCATGTATAACAAAGCTTGAACAATTTATCTTATCATAATCTCAGGATGAAGTAATTTGGGTATAAACCCACTTGCAGAATCATATAAATCCATGATAGAAATCAAAGCTTTGGGAACAAGAACGAAAGAATTTCTCTTGTTCAAAATCCCACATACGTTAATCTTTGAAATTGAATGAATTCTGGTGCTTGAGACTCTATCCGCACTTGTAATAAATGAATCTCAAAGCCCACACTATGAGAAAATTGATTCTTGAAGAAATCTTGAAGATTTATGGATGATTTTTGGAAGATTAAATTTTCTTGATTGAAACCCTAATATATATTCTTAAGAAAATTGAATGAGAGAACAAAGAAATTAGGGTTTGGATGGGGATTCTCATATTTATATAGGCCTCCAAAAGATGGGAAAAGACCAAAATACCCTTACAAAAATATCCCCTAATTACTGAAAAAAATAGCTGACGACATTCGTGAGAAGCCATCAAACTTATGACAAGTCGTCACAAAATGTTGGATTTTGTGACTTTTTGCTTATGGTGATGACATTTTGTGACAAGCCGTCAGGCTTGTGACAAGTCGTTACAAAATGTCGTCACGAAATTTCCAAGATGACACGCTAGAGTAAAATGGGCATAACTCTTTGCTCCAATACCAAATTTGGGTTAAATTGGTACCGTTGGAAAGGTAATTCAATTATCTATCTGTTGGTAGGTCATGAGATCAATATTACATAGTATAATGAGAGATATGTTCATTTAAAGTTGAATATGGCAATATCCTTCCCAAGAATTCAATCGGTAAGAAATGTTTTGATTCACCTAATCGCTAGGACATCTTTGAGGCTTTAATACACATCACCCTTGATCAGAAAATAACCAAAGCACTATAATTTACTTCTCATGAGCTTGATTCATGGTTGCACTATTGGTTAGAGTTTGGGGTATTACAATATCTCCCTCTTGGAAATATTCATCTTCGAATGTTGCCAAATAGGCCAAGAACATGAGAAAATGAGGACGGATAGCTGGAAAGACTCACTCAATGGGCTTACATAACTCTATACCTTCGAATACCGTACAAAATGCATGAATTCATGATGGAAGTTGACACACAGCTGAATCTTTAATAAGAAGGGGGCGAAATTAAGAAAGAATGGTACCTTCACCTCGCTTTGAACTCACAAAAAAGAGGTGAGGGTACTTGGCTCGCATATAATCTTCGGCTTCCCAAGTAGCACTCTCAACAGATTGATTTTGCCAAAAAACTTTAACCAAAGGAACTTCTTTGTTCCTTAGCCTACGGATTTGAAGACCCAAAATCTCAACCGAAAACTCCTCAAATGAAAGGCTATCTTGAATATCCAAGCTTTCGGAAGGATCAACCACGACAGAATAACCAATACACTTCTTAAGTATAGAAACATGAAATACCGGATGAATGCTAGACAACTACATGAGTAACTCCACCTCAAATGCTACTTTCCCAACACGGCTCAGAATCCTGTATGGACCAATATAATGGGGACTAAGCTTTCCCTTCTTCCCAATTCTCTTTACCCCTTTCATGGGTGAAACCTTAAATTACACCAAATCATTAACATTAAACTCAATATCTTTTCTTCTCACATCCGCGTACAACTTCTTACAACTTTGAGTGGTCTTCAATATTTCTCGAATCAACTTAACTTTTTCCATATCCTCGAATACAACATCAGGCCCAATCACAGCTACTTCTCCTGCTTCAAACCAATCATAGGCGATTTACATCTTCTCCCATACAAAGCTTCAAATGGAGTAATTTAAATACTAGCATGGAAACTATTGTTATATGCAAATTTGATCAATGGCAAGTGCTCATCCCAACTACCTTTAAAATCAAGAGCACATGCCCTCAACATATCTTCTAAAGTCTGAATGGTCCGCTCAGCCTGACCATCTATTTGCAGATGGAAAACAAAACTTAAATGAACATGGGTATCGAGACCCTTCTGAAAAGCCCTCCAAAATTGGGAAGTAAAATGAGTACCCCTATCAAAGATAATAGCCCAAGGAACTCTAAGAAGTCTAACAAATTCTTGAATATACAATCTAGCATAATCCTCAGTTGTATAAGACGAATGCAATGGCAAAAAATGAGCTGATTTAGTCAGCTGTTCTATAACAACCCAAATCAAATCATGATGAAGACAAGATGAGGCAAACCAATTACGAAATCTATATTCACTTCTTCCTACTTTTAAGAAGGAATGATACACTCTTTCATTACACCACCGGGCCTTTGGTCCTCTACCTTAACTTGTTGACAAGTAGAACACTTTGCCATAAATACTGCTATGTCTTTCTTCATACCGTTCAACCAATAGATTTCCTGCAAATCGTGGTACATATTGGTAGCACTGGGATGAATAGAATATCGCGTGCCATGTGCTTCAGCCATAATTCTCTGCCTTAGATCATCAACATCAGGAAAACATAATCTACCCTATAATTTCAACGCACCATCTCCCCCTTAGGATAAAACCTCTAACTTTTAGTCCTTAACTGACTTCTTCAGTCTGACCAAACTAGGATCCCTTTCTTGCTTCTCCTTTACCTTTGAGACCAAAGAGGACTCGAAATTGCTCTAAACTAACATACTCCCTTCAGAAGAATCAAGTAATCTAACACCCAACCTATCCAAATGATGCACATCATGAGCCAATTCTTTCTTATTATTCTCTACATAAGCTACACTATCCATAGACAACCTGGTAAGAGTATCTACCACAACATTGGCCTTGCCCAGGTGATACAGCACACTCATATCGTAGTCTTTTAGCAACTCTAACTATCTTCTTTGTCTAAGATTCAACTCCCTCTGAGTAAACACATGTTGCAGGCTTTTATGATCAGTAAACACATCAAGATGAATACCATACAAATAATGTCTCCAAATTTTCAAAGCAAAAACTGTAGCTATTAATTCAAGATCATGGGTTGGGTAATTCTTCTCATGAGGCTTTAACTCTCTAGAGGCATAAGCTATAACTTTATCCCTCTGCATCAACACACAACCCAAACCAACTCTAGAAGCACCATAATACACCACAAAACCATCAGTACCAACGGGTAAAGCTAACACTGAGGCTGAAGTTAGTCGAGTCTTTAACTCTTGAAAACTCTTATTGCAAAGTTCCGACCATAGAAACTTCACTTTTTTTTGGGTCAACCGGGTTATAAAAGACGCAAGGAAAGAGAAACCCTCACCAAAATTATGGTAGTAACCAGCTAGACCCAAGAAACTCCTAATGTCAGATGGGGAGGTAGGTCTAGGCCAATTCTTTACAGCTTCTATCTTTTGGTGATCAACTCTAATGCCTTTGGTGGAAACAATATGAGCCAGAAAAATACTGACCTTAGCCAAAATTCATACTTGCTAAATTTACCGAATAATTGATAATCTCTAAGAGTTTGCAAGACAATTCTAAGATGGTTGGCATGATCATTCTCTCTTTGAGAATACACAAGAATATCGTCTATGAATACAATGACAAACATATCAAGATATTGCTTAAACACTCAATTCATGAGGTTCATGAAGGCTGTTGGAGCATTGGTTAACACAAAGGACATGGAAAGAAACTCAAAGTAACCATAACGGGTACGGAAGATTGTCTTTGGAAAATCACACTCTCTCACTTTAAGCTGATGATAGCCGGATCTAAGGTCTATCTTTGAGAAATAACTTGCACCCTATAGCTGATCAAATAAATTATTGATTTTAGAAAGAGGGTACTTGTTCTTGATAGTTACCCTGTTGAGTTGACGGTAGTCAATACACATACGCAATGTACCATCTTTCTTATGCATGAATAGAATAGGTACACCCCATGGGAAACACTGGTCTAATAAAGACTTTGTCTAAGAGATATTTGAGTTTCTCCTTCAACTCTTTAAGTTCTGTGAGAGCCATACGATATGGAGGAATGGAAATAGGCTGAGTGCCGGGAAAAAGATCAATCCCAAATTCTATTTCTCTATAAGGTAGGACCCCTAGGAGATCTTTTGAGAAAATATTGGGAAACTCATTAACAATGGTAACTAACTGAATAGTCAGAGTCTCGGACTTGAGGTCTTTAACTCAAACTAAGTGATAGATGCAACCCTTGGAAATCAACTTCCTAGCTTTGAGGTAGGCTATGAAATGGCTCTTCAGAGTTACAGAACTCCCAGACCACTCAAAAATGGGCTTTTTAGGAAAATGAAACTTGACCACTTGGGTACGACAATCTATAGATGCATAGCATGAGTGAAGCCAATCCATACCTAGAATGACATCAAAATCAACCATATCTATCTCAATCAAATCATCATATATGACCCGATGAAGGAAGGTGATAGGATACTTCTTATACACTCGCTTAGCAAAAATTGATTCTCCTTCTGAGGTAGAAACCAAAATAGGCTCAGGAATCCGTTTAGGGTCTATCTCAAAATTTACAGCAACCAGAGGTATCAAAATGAAAGACACAGAGCATACCAGTGAAAACATATGGAGAGTCCTTCTACTCCTGCAGAGGTGGTATAGCATAAAAGTGATTCTGGCGTAAACCGTCAGCAGTACTAGAAGAGGCATCCTAAGTACGGACTACGATAGTGGGGGCACTGGTAGCCTGACTCTAGGGACAAGCATCTCGACTCCCATGTCTATCATATTGATAATCTCTAAGTCAGTTGCCCAACTTTCCATAACCAAATAAACCCCTCTGATCAACAAAACACTCACCAAAAGGATCTCTACCACACTTGGCACATAAAGGAGGACGAGGTCAGTTACCTACACTTTCCTAAGACTTGGATGGGATAGGCCTATTACCCTGCTCCTACCTTCTTCTAGGTGCAAGAGAACTAACTGAGAAAGGCGCAAGCATAAATGGATGTCCCTGAAATTGAGGGTGGTTATTTCTATGGAATTTGGACTGACTGAATCCCTACTATTTTGATCTAGCTCTTTTATTCCCTCTTACTCTCTCTCTCTCTTTCACCTTTTCAGCTTCAATATGTTGGTCATGTATCATCAACTGAGAAAGGTCTATCTCCTAATTAAGCATAGCGGATCTACACTATTTCACAACGTAACTTGACACACCAGTTATGTACTTACTCATGACGGTCCTAGAGTCAGCCATCATAATTAGCAGCATATTTAGATAACTGATTGAATCTAAGATAATACTCCTTAATAGTCATGGATCGTTGTCTCAAATTCATGAATCCCTCTATCTTTGCTTCCCTCATCTTAAGAGGAAAGAATCTATCCAAGAACGCATCCTGGAATAACTGCCAAGTCATGGGAGCAGCATTCTCCGCTCTACTCATCGTATATATCTCCACCCAATCATATGCAATATCTTTTATTTGATAGGTAGCCAATTCAACACTCTCCTCCTCAGTCACATACATAATCTGGGTGATCTTTCTCACTTCATCCAAGTACATCTATGGGTATTAATCTACCTTTGACCCATAGAAATTAGGTGGATTCATCCGCATAAACTCACAAACTCAAGCTACAACAAAATTATTTTCTTGTGGAGGTGGAAAAGCAGCCTGAGTGTTAGCTTGAGCATTGTCAGTAAATGCTTGGTCTAGTGCCTGAAAAGCTGCCCAAAATTCTACATGAGACACATGATCGTTCAACGGATCAACGGGTTGAGGTTGCTCGTTGTTTCTATG
Organism: Capsicum annuum; assembly: GCF_002878395.1. Classification (NCBI taxonomy): domain Eukaryota; kingdom Viridiplantae; phylum Streptophyta; class Magnoliopsida; order Solanales; family Solanaceae; genus Capsicum; species Capsicum annuum. Next base: position 62,518,475 of record NC_061114.1, read on the forward strand.
AGCTCACCAAGGAGGCATTTTCTATTATAAGAGAGCATGAGTTAATCACTGATAAAGAGATAGGTGTAGGCATGATAAAATTTAGAAAGAAAGAAATGACTTTTCCTAAAATGTTTCATAGCCTTTTGCTCATAAATGTGGCATACTACACACCGATGATCAAGAATCTATGTAATGTGGCTTTTCAGACTCTCTAGGAATCCTTAAACCTTAGTCTCTAATACCAAGCTTTGTAATGCCCCAAAATTTTATCCCACGATGCCACACAGTGCTTAGGGCTACACGTAGCCCCAAGCCAACCATCGGAGCCAGACACTAACTCAAGAAATTCAATTCAACAATAGTTATGCACAACAAAGAGATATACCACACTGGGTTTAAGAGAAATATTGGAGAATACTAGACTGTACAACCAAAATATATTAAATGCTATACATACCAACCCTTTAGTCTAACAAAGTCTCTATATATCAAAATCAAGGAGCCATTGGGACAAACCCCCAACTAACTCAAACAGTACTGAAAGCCATAACAGCAGAATGACATCACCAAAAATATAAACATGGTCCTCGAACTATGAGGACTCACCACTGAGGGAATGTAGTTGAGGCACTCGAATATCGCTAACATGACTTTGGCTGAGTACCTGAACCTACATTATGAGAAAATGTAGCCTATAGGAAAATATATGGGTTAGCACTTCAGAATGAACTGAGTATATGGGGGTGCATGCAATAATTCAAATATCATCATCAATTTCATACAAATATGCATATGTATAATGATGGCTCATTTGGCTTGAGTTAGATTGAAATGTACTTTTCATGATCTCATAGTAAATAAATCACATGATAAAAACCTTATAAATCATCATAAATAACTCAACTCTTCAACTCAAGACTCGGAGTGACTCGGTAATTCAAGAAACTCAACTCTTATGGACATGGGAGGTTCTTATAATCGACATAAACCATGTGAGCTACATAGAGTCCAACATTTTACCCTCCTAAGGAGAGAACCCCACATTGGTGGGAGCATCGTACTCTTTCCAGGGAGTACAACCTAAATTTACTTATCACAATCTCATACTCAGCCTCTGGCCCACAATTATCAATATCAATCCTACGGTGGCATGTAGTTTTGGGGAAATACCACATTTCCCGCGCGGTGCTAAATACTACTCCTATACCCAAGCTCAAAATGCATTTGGAAATCCACCAAAAATATCACAAGGGTCTATCATGAAGACCAAATCAAATCTCTTTCTTATTTATCAAATCATAATCAATTTGTGGACTCCTAACTCGACTCAAATCAAATCAATCTTTCTCAATATCAAAATATATCAATTCATTAAATCATGGCAACATCAATAACTTTGAAGAAATATCAAGACTCATTGTAACAACTCAATCTCATGAATCAATATACTAAATAATCCAATTTGTCATAAAGAAGCTTAAAGCTTGACACATATCTTGAAAGAACTTGAAATATCAACTCATGGTAAAAATATGAAATTCACAATATTAAATATCAAGTAATAGCTTGGGAATAGCAAAATAATCATGTATAACAAAACTTGAACAATTTATATTCTCATAATCTCATGATGAAATAATTTGGTTATAAATCCACTTGCAAAATTATATAAATCCATGATAGAAATCAAAGCTTTGGGCACAAGAAAGAAAGAATCGCTCTTGTTCAAAACCCCACATACCTTGATCTTTGAAATTTAATGAATTCTAGTTCTTGAGACTCTATCCGCACTTGTAATAAATGATTCTTGAAGCCCACACTATGAGGAAACTGATTCTTGATGAAATCTTGAAGATTTATGGATGATTTTTGGAAGATTGTATTTTCTTGATTGAAACCCTAATATATATTCTTAAGAAAATTGGATGAGAGAATGAATAAATTAAGTCTTGGATGGGTATTGTCATATTTATATAGGACTCTAAAAGATGGGAAAAGACCAAAATACCCTTGTAAAAACATCCCTTAATTGTTGAAAAAAATAGCTGACGACATTTGTGACAAGTTGTCCCACTTGTGACAAGTCATCACAAAATGTCATCACAAAATTTTGGATTTTGTGACTTTCTACTTATGGTGACGACATTTTGTGACAGGGCATCAGGCTTGTGACAAGTCGTCACAAAATGTCGTCACAAAATTTACAGGCTGACACGCTGGAGTAAAATGGGTATAACTTTTGGTTTCGCTACTAAATTTGGGTAAAATTGATACCGTTGGAAAGATAATTCAATTATGTATATGTTGGTAGGTCATGAGCTTAATAATTCATAGTGTAACGAGAGATATTATTTTTTGAATTTGAATATGGCAATATCCTTCCCAAGAATTCAATCGATATGGAATATTTTGATTCACCTAGTTGATAGGACATCTTTGAGGCCTTAATAAACATCAAAATTGATCAGAAACAACCAAAGAACTATAATTTACTTCTCGTGATCTTGAGTCATGGTTTAACTATTAGTTAGAGTCTCGGGGTATTGCAACTGTATGTGTTCAGTCAGAAAGATCTAAATATTTGTTAGAGAAGGTGGCTTGAATTATTGAAAAATTATGATATGAGTTTGTTGTATCACCTGGGTAAGGTAAATGTAGTAGTTAATTCCCTTAGTAGATTATCTTTTGGAAGTGTTGTGCATGTTGAGGAGAATAAGAAGGAGTTAGTCCATGAGGTTCATCAGCTTGCAAGCTTAGATGTCCTATTGGTTGATTTGGAAGAAGGTTGTAGATAGGGTCAAAATGGTTAAGAATATTCATTGGGGGTCAAAGTAAAATAAAAGCAAGATATATGTCCTATACTGTTTAAGTTAAAAGAGGAAGTTCAAGATAAAAAAGTTAAGGTTTTCTCCATGGAGAGATAAGGTGTGCTTTTCTGTCAGGTTATGATATATGATACGAGTGTGGATGATTTGAGCCAGGGAATAGTAATGGAGGAATATGGTGCATGATATTCTATTCACCTAGGATCCATTAAGATTTATCGTGATTTGCAGTAAGTCTATTGGTGGATTGGTATGAAGAAAGATATTGTAGAATTTGTGGCTAAGAGATTGAATTATTAGCAGGTTATGGCTGAGCACCAGAGGGCTAGTAGTATGCTTTAGGAGTTCAGCCTCCCTATTTGTTAGTGGAAGGTGGTTAACATGGATTTTGTCATAGATTTACCTCATATACGGTGTCATCATATTTCAATTTGATTCATTGTAGATAAAATGACCAAGTTAGCCTATTTCTTTCCAATTTATACATTACATTTAGCCAAGGATTATGCTAGGCTGTATCTATGGGAGTTGGTAAAGTTGTATGGGGTTCCTTTGATCATTATTTTAGATAGAGGTACCCAGTTTACCTCTCATTTTTGGAAGGATTATTAGAATGGTCTTAGTACCTAAGTCCATCTTAGTGGATCTTTTAATCCTCAGATAGATGGTCAGGTAGAGCAAACCATTCAGACATTAGAGGACATATTGAGGGATTGTGTTATCGACTTCAAGGGTATTTGGGATGACCACTTACCTTTAATTGAGTTTGCTTATAGCAAAAGATATCACTCTAGTATTCATATGGCTTTATTTGAGGCTCTTAATAGAAGGAGGTGTAGATCTCCTATTGGTTGGTTTGAAGTAAGTGAGTCTGCTTTGATTGGGCCAGATTTAGTGTATGAGGCAATGGAGATGGTTTAATTGATTTAAGAAAGGATGAAGACAGCCAGAGCTGAAAGAAATCATATGATGATGTGGGGAGAATAGATCTTGAGTTTGATATTGGTGACTTGGTTTATATGAAAATTTTACCCATGAAGTGGTAAAGAGGTTTGGTAAGAAAGGGAAGATCAGTCCCCTCTATGTTGTCCCATATAGGATTTTGAGCCATTTTGGAAAGGTAGCTTTTAAGTTAGAGTTGCCTGAATAATTAACATCAGTGCATCCGGGGTTTTATGTCTCTTTGTTAAGGAAATGCATTGGTGACCCAGCTTTTGTCGTCCCTTTAGAGAGTATGGGCGTGAAGGATAACCTTTCTTACAAAGAAGTCCCTATTGAAATCCTTGACTGTCAGATTCATAGGTTGAGAAATAAAGAAGTTTCCTTGGTAAAGGTTTTGTGTAGGAATTATTCCGTTGAGCGAGCTACTTGGGAAGCAAAAACTAATATGCGAGCCAAGTATTCCTATCTTTTCCCTATGTATTCAGATTTATCTTGAGGTAATAGTTGCCTTTAAATTAATTCTCTCATTTTCTGTCTCATCTATCAAACCACCCTCAGGTTATAACATGTATTTATAAATTTAGTTGAGCCCACGCATCATGTTTCAGATTCAGCTATGTAGTCATGATTCAGCTCATAGGTATTCAGTACATAATATCAGTCTTCTTAGTAGCTCAGTTCAGACAATTTCATTTAGGGACTAATGATCCCACAAGATCCTATACAAGTTTCCAGTTATTCGTTACATGTTTAAAGGCCCTAAAGTAATTATTTAACACTAAGTACAAGTGACATGGCCATTTTAACACCCTAAATTTTGAAAATTTTATTTTTGGGCCTTCCTGAGTTCAAAACATTGATTTATGAGTTGAAATATGTTTAGTAATGTTAAAAGAGTCATTTGGGAGAGTTTTGGATTTCTTGAAAGAGGTTCGAAGTGATTTGGACTGCGGAGATAGTAAGCCTCTGCGATTGATCTTAGGTGTATTTATCTATCCAAACACCAATATTCACCCATAATAGACCTAGTTCTATAAGCCAAAATGTGTATTTCTATTGTGTTTAGTGTTAAATTGCATGATTTAAGCCAATGGATGTGATTTGTAATACATAATGGATTTTTGATGAGTTTTAGATTAAGTGGATGCATGATGGGAAGAAAGTGATGATTGATGCTGGTAGATTTATTATATTGATTGGAGGAGACACTGGCAAAGAGTTAGAATTCATGTTTGGAAGGCTAGAGCATATTTCAGAGCGACTAGCTAATAAGAAAGTGGTATTTGCCTTAGTAAAATATTTGGAGGCTACTTCTAGTGAGAGCGGAAGATAAGCATGTGATGCGGGCCTTATAGTTGAGGACCAACATGGGTGATGTGGGCTCTAATCCATCAGGATAGAGTAGGCGATGCGGGCTATAATGCGACGGATAGACCCCCGCGATGCGGGGTATACTCCATCCCAATCAAAAATTGCTCTAGTATAAAAACCAATAATTAAACATAATTGGAACACTTTGGCATGTACTTCAGAGGCAAAAATACTATTAATACTTTTCTTAGGGTTCTTTGAACTTCCTTATTCGAAGATAACTTTTGGGTATGTTTAATTATTCATTTTTTGAGGTTTAATTCAAACATCAGTGGATAAACACCCTTGTTCTGGGGTTGAGGCCAAAGACATGATTCCACTTTGATATTCTTTATTATAGTTTCTTGTTATATTTTCATATGGTTTGTTCTTAATCTCTTGTACTTAACATTTTGATGAGTGACCACCATTAGAATACACCTATATTTCTTTGTGAATTCGAGAGAAGAATTATAGGATAGAATGATGAGATTAAGTAGAAAGGTTCTCATTTTTTTTATAAAATAAGGGATATAAATTAGCATCTAGGATTGGGATATACCTAGAAGCCTTGTTTGGTTTACTTGAAGGAAGATAGATTCATGCATCTAGTTGAAACATTGCAACCTCTCTCAACGATGTGGTTGCAATGTCCAATTTAGGTAGAAGATTAGAGGTTGAGAGACCATGATCATATATAAGCCCTGCGAATCAATAACCTGATAATCAACTAAACTAGGATTAGAATAGAAATTTGTTAGATTGTCAAAAGTGTCTCAACCTTGGGATTTTCATCAATATTGTTTACAACCTATGATTACGTTATAGTGTCGCATATTGTTATTTCTTAATTATTTATATCTTTCTTTGAATCTTCACAATCATCTTGATACTTTTAATCACTTAATACATTCTTGTCAGAAACTAAAGTTGGTTGAATAGCTGTGGGTACGATATCCAACTATTCTAGTCACTATATTACTTGTACGATCACGTGCACTTACGTGTGCATTAGACCGCAACAAGTTTTTGGTGCTATTGCAGGGGACTATTATAATTAGTAATTTCATTAATTTTTTGTTTTTGATAATTAATTTAAGTGTTAATGACTTGATATTAGTAGCTGAATTTTACAAGACTAGCTGAATACCGGACTGGTGAGAGATAGAGAGTTGGTAGAGCCTTATTTGGAACTAGAACTGTTATTTCAATAGAGGCGAAGAGCTCATTATTCAATTTAATAGGTTTTAATAGCAGAACAAAGAGATCTTAATCTTGTTGATCCAATTGATCTAGTTGATCCAAATGTCTGACGTGTTCCAGCACCAATAATTCCAATTGCCCCTTCTCAAGCAGCTGCCAGACCTATTCGTGAGATGGGAATCCCACTCACGAACCATGCTACTAATAGAATTCGCAGGCCAGAGCCAGGTGGTCGATTTGAATTAAAGCAAAATATGGTGCAATTGCTGAATTCGACTAGGAAATTTGCTGGATTTTTACATGAAGACCCACAACAACATATACAGATCTTCCTGGAAATCAGTGATACTTACACTCCTAAAGGGGTAAATACTGACTATGTCAGATTGACGCTCATCCCCTTTTCTTTATTGGGGAAGTGAAAAGGTGGTTACATGTTGAACCACCACTCTCTATTACTTCTTGGGAAGATCTGGCTCGAAAGTTCCCTATTCAATTCTTTCCTTCTGGGAAGACTGAACCTTTGAGAAGTGAGATTCTACATTTCAGGCAGAAAGAAGGAGAACCTCTACCAAGCTTGGGAGACATTCAAGGGTATGCTCAGAAATTTCCCTCAATACATCAGTCTAATAATGTTCTTGTTCATAGTTTCATTGAGGGGTTAGATCCAAATACCAAAATTCTCTTGGATTCAACAGCTGGGGGGCAAGCTCTTGAGAAAACATATGATGAATTATATACCCTGCTAAATCAGATTTCACAAGGGAACCCTAAATGGCATGCTAACTCGAGGAGTGCTCCTAAGAAAGTTGCAGGTGTATTAGAAGTAGATCCGTTCACTACTTTATCAGCTCAATTTGTTGCTCTACAAAATAAGATTACTAATCAACTCAGCAGCATATAGTTAGGGGTTGCACAGCTAGCAGTTATAACAAATGTACTTCAATAGGCAAATGTGTAGTGTAAAGTTTGTGGTAGTAGTGAGCATGCAACATATTCATGTGTGGTTAATCTAGATTCTTTTAATTATGTGGGGAATGCTAATCGTCAGGGAAAACAAAACTTTGGTAATACCTATAATCCAAACTAGAGGAACCATCCTAATTTCTCATGTAGTGGAAATCAGGCACAGAACAATAATCAGTATAAGAGGCTGGTACAACATAGTCAAGAAAAAGTTCAAAGTAATTAGTCGATAACTCAAATGAGCAACTTAGAGGAGATGATGAATCAACTTCTAGCTTCTCATGTATAGTTAGCAGTAGAAATAAAGAATCAATAGTTAATTACAAAGAATTTAGAGCTGTAAATTGGTCAGATTGTGGAAGCACAAAACACTAGGCCCCAGAAAGGTCTACCTAGTGATACTGAGCCAAATCTAAAACAAGTAAATACATTTACAACTAGCAGTGGTTTGTAATGAAAAAGGTAAGAACTAGAGCATATAAGTCTAATAGCTACTGATGATGATACAATAAAGAATGAGAAAAAAGTGGTAGAGGAAAAAGCTGTAAGTAATGAAACACAATTAGAGAAGAATACTCTACCTCTACCCTTCCCTCAAAGTCTTAGGAAGCACTAAGCGGAGACCAGTTATAAGAAATTTTTGGAGCTTTTAAAGCAGGTTCATGTTCATCTCCCTTTGTTGATAATTTTCAGAGTGTTCCAAAGTATGAAAAGTATGTGAAAGACATAGTGGCAAACAAGAATCATGTGATAGAGTATGCTACAGTAGCACTTTATGAGGAGTGCATATCTGAAATTCAGAACAAATTGCCCACGAAGCTAAAATGTCCAGGTAGTTTTACTTTGCAGATCACCATCAGACAAGCCATTATTTCTCGAGGATTATGTGACTTAGGGGCGAGCATCAATCTCATGCCCATATCTTGGTACCAAAAGATGGGTCTTGGAAGTCTCAAACCTGCTACTATTATTTGTAGTTAACTAATAGGTCCCTTGCTAGGCCTGATAGAATTATTGAAGACGTATTGATGCAAGTGGAATCGCTGATTTTTCTAGTAGACTTTTTTATTCTTGATTTTGATGTTGACCCAACCGTTTTATTTATTTTTGGACATATATTCTGAGCAGCTGGATAATCCCTTATTGATGTAACTGTAGGGAAGATGACTATAGGAGTGCATGATAAGGTGGAGGTTTTCGATGTGTACAAGGTAATGAAGTTGTCTACCATATATAAGGAATTATCTTCTATATCGATTATAGACCTTGAGTTTGGGCTCCATCTCTTATTGTCTAATGACCCACTGTAGCGAGCTTTCATAGGACATGATCTCTATGGTGATATAGAGGCACTTACATTGGTTCAAGTCATGGATTTAGAAATAATTAATATGAGAGTGGTACCTTTTAAACCACTAAATAGACCGATTAGCCCATCTCCCAAGGAATCTATTGATGAAGCATTGAAACTAAAATCAAGGCTCTTTCTCGTCATTTAAAATATGTCTTAATTGGTGACAATGATATTTTTCCTGTGATTTTATCTACAATTTTATCTGATGTGTAGGTGAGAGAAGCATTGGCAATTTTATAAATAAGGAAAAAGGTAATTAGATGGCAGATGTTGGACATTATAGGGATTAATCCAGCTTTTTGTATGCAAAATATATATATATATGGAAGAGGGATACAAATCAAGTATGCAACAACAATGAAGATTGAATCCCATAATGAAGGAGGTTGTACAAAAAAATTTATCAAGTCGCTTGATTAAGGGATTATCTATCCCATATCTAATAGCAAATAGGTCAACCTAGTATACTGCACACCAAGACCAATGATGTTAATGAGTTGATTCCCACTTGTATTGTGACTCGTTAAAGGATTTGCATTGATTACCAAAAGCTAAATGAAGTCACTAGGAAGGATCATTATCCTATCCCGTTCATTGATCAAATGCTAGACAGGTTGGCAGGACAGGAATACTATTTCTTTTTGGATGGATACTCAGGGTATAATTAGATCATAATAGCACCAGAAGATCAAGAAAATACCACCTTTACCTATCCATATAGAACATAAAATTCAGGCGAATGGCCTTTAGCCTTTGCAATGCACCTGCAATATTTCAGAGATGCATGATATCAATTTACTATGACATAGTGGAAGAATTTATTGAGGTATTTATAGATGACTTCTCTATTTATGGTAACTTATTTGATGTGTACTTGCGGAATGTAGCTCGAGTCTTAGCTCGTTGTGAAGATACAAACCTTGTACTGAATTGGGAGAAGTGCCATTTTTTGGTCAAGGAAAGAATAGTCCTTGGTTATAAGGTATTATTCAAAGGACTTAAAGTTAACAGAGCCAAAGTTGAGGTCATCAAAAAACTATCGTATCCTGTGACAGTGAAGGTCGTGAGGAGTTTTCTTGGGCATGCAGGATTTTATAGGTGGTTTATCCAAGACTTTTAAAAGAACACAAGTCCTATTTGTAAGTTGTTGAAAAAAAATGGTAAATTTGATTTTGGGGCTGAATGTCAGAGATCTTTTGAAGTCTTAAAGAAAAAACTAACAGAATCACCCATCTTGATTTCTCCTGATTGGGCATTACCATTCGAGTTGACGTGTGCTATGACTGTTGGAGTAGTTTCTAGGCATCGAAAAGACAAGTTATTTCATTCTATTTATTATGCAAGTAAATTCTTAAATAATGCCTAGATAAATTACATAGTCACAGAAAAAGAGATGGTAGCACTTATCTATGTTTTTGACAAATTTAGATCATACTTAGTGGGTACCAAGGTAATTATTCAGATAGACCGTGGTGCCATTAGGTATTTATTCAATAGAAAAGATACAAAGCCAAGGTTGATCAGGTGGATTCTATTGCTCCAAGAATTTGATCTAGAAGTTCATGATAGAAAAATAACTTAGAATAAAGTGGAAAAGCATCTGTCAAGGCGAGAGAGTCATGATCATATTATTGGTGATGATTTATACATCAATGAAGAGTTTTCATATAAGAAATTGTTGGCACTTGATATGGTTGAGATTCCTTGGTATGCACGTATTGTGAATTTGTTAGTGTATGGGTTTTACCCTCCTAAAGCTACCAGTCAATAGAGGAAGAAACTGTTATATGATTCTCGGGCATACATATGGGATGAGCCTTATCTCTTCAAATAGGGTGCTGATAGGTTTGTGTGCAAATGTGTTTCCAAAGCTGTATCTAAGCAAGTGCTAAGAAAATGTCATTCATCTCCATATGAAAGCCATCATGGGGGTGAACAAATAGCTAGAAAGGTGATACAATCAGGTTTCTTTTGGTCAACATTGTTCAAAGATGCAGTTGCCTTTGTAAGAGGGTGTGATCAATGTCAACCATTAGGTACAATATCAAGGCACCATGAGATGCCCCTAAACAACATTCTTGAGGTTGAGGTATTCAATGTTTTGGGGATAGATTTTATGGGACCATTTCCACCATCATGTGGAAATTTTTATATCCTAGTGGCAGTCGATTATGTATCTAAGTGGGTAGAAGCTACTACCTTCCCCACGAATAATGTGAGAGTGGTGATGAAGTTTGTGAAGAAGCATATCTTGTATTATTTTGGTACATCCAGAGCTATCATATGTGATGGAGATACATATTTTGTTAACACTTGGTTTAAAAATCTGTTGGCTAAATATGGTTTTAGGCATAAGGTGGCCACAACATATCACCCGCAAACCAGTGGCCAAGTAGAGGTCTCTAATCAATAAATCAAGTAGATATTGCAAAAGACGATTAATGTCCAACCTAAGGATTGGTAGGAAAATCTAGATAATGCATTGTGGGTATATAAGATAGCCTATAAGATGCCTATTTGAACATCTTCGTATCATTAAAATATGGGAAAGCGTGCTACTTACCTGTAGAGCTTGAGCATCAAGCTTATTGGGCAGTTCAAAAATTAAATCTCGATATGAAGGTGCTGGTGAGAAGAAATTGCTTAATCTGAATGAATTTGATGAGTTTCATCTTCATGCTTATGAGAATGCTAAATTGTACAAATAAAAGACCAAGCAATGGCATGATAAGCAAATTCTACATCGATCTTTTGAACCTGGACAACTTTTTTTACTATTCAATTCTAGATTGAAGTTGTTTTCGGGTAAGCTAAGATCCAAGTGGTCTGGGCCATTTGAAGTAGTGAGAATGGCAACTTATGGAGCTATTAAACTATGGAACAAGGAGAAGAATAGAAAATTTATGGTGCATGGATAGAGAGTGAAACACTATTTGCTGATCATGGTGATCGGCACAATACGTCCATCACCTTTACAGATGAGTGAAGATATAGTTGGGTCATGCCATGATATTAACTAAGGTTCTGCATGGGAGGAAATCCACGAATGTAATGTAATAGTGTATTTTATTACTTTGTTGTTAAGAAAAAGAAAAAGAAAATAGAAAAGAAATAAAAAAACAAAATGATATTTTGTGCCACGACCAAAACTAAGGCACTGAGTAGGAGGAAACCTACTTTTCCTTATGTTATTTTATTGTTTTTGTTGAGTATGTAGGAATGAGGAATTTAATGGCATGAGAGAAAGTCATGAGTAAGTGGGATTGGTCAAAGGAAATTTTCAAGTGAAATAGGCACTATGGAATGGTATAGGGCGGAAAAAAATAGGGGGAATGAAATACTTCTGCAAATGATTAAAATCCATGTCAAAATTTGGTATTCTAGTGAGCACGGGCGATTAGCCCGCGGTGCCTCGCTTAGTGAAGGGGGGAAGAAACCCGCGGCACCTCGATTAGAATGGTGTTTTGGGTTCCACAACGCACGCCTTCGAGAGGCGGGATAGATTCCGTGCTTCTTTCTATGTCCCGACCTGGGTAAAAATTTTGGTACCCACACTCCTTAATCCCTATAAATAAGACCTTATTTCAAAATTCCATTATTTTCTTTACCCTAGCCCATGCCGCCCCTAAATTCCCATAACAAAATATTCTTCTCTCAATTTTATTCTCTTTACTTAAGCAGAGAGGAGCATATTCTTCATCTTCTTCAGATCATTGAGGTAAGTACTCCACTCTTCCTTCCTTTACTTATTTGGATTGCAAGAAATGACGAAATGTTAGCCCTACTTGGAGATTATAGTTGATATATGCCATAGAGGTATGATGTTGCACTTCATGAATCATGAGAAAATTTTTAGTTAGTTTTTATTCATTGGTTTAAGAAACTGCTCGTTCATGACATTTTATGGCATATTACATGTATAGGCTATTTGTATGAAGGTAAATTGTTCAATAACATATGGGTGAAATAGTTGGACCTTGCTTAGTCTGTGAGATGTGTTTTGATGATGAGGGAAGTCTAAGTACCTTGCACTGATCCCATTGCACTACCATATTATAAATTAAATATAGGATGGTTTTACAAATCTCTGCATATTAGTGCTTGTTATGATATTGCGATAAGAGTGGCATTAGATAGAGTTTATGTGAAATCATGCATGCCTATGTGCAAATGTGTTGCCGTAAGGAAATGTGTCAGTACATATTGGTAAAATCCTCTTGCAATATCAAATTATATACATTTAAAGTTGTTTTGATGAAGTATTACTGTATGCATTATATTTTGAAAGAAAGATAAGTTTAATTTATTGTGATATGTGGGATAGTGTGCTCTACAGATTAATAATTGAGGGGAAGTCTGAGTACCCTAACTTTTCTACCCACGCACTTGTATTAACAACTAAGTATGGGGTGTTTTAACCACTTTCCACACACTTAGTGTTTGCTAGTTCAACATACTCACCCTGTTTGATGTGGTTGCTGCATGTTTTTCTTAACAGGTGATATGTCTGGACGACAACAAAAGGGCAAGTCCAAGGTGGGATGTTCTGAGCCAGCAAGGAAAAGCTATAAACAAAGAGGTAGTGCATCTCACCCACCACTTCTCCCACATGGGCAAGTGAGGAGGTATAGAACTAGATGGGTTGTGGAGGCTGGATGGAAATGGTAAGCAAAGAATGATAAGTCTAAGTATATGGCTGAGCAATTCATTCACGGTGAGAATCTATTGAGATAGTTTCCCAGCATTATGCACTAGATAGAAGAGTTACACATGGACTTCTTGTTTGCATAGCCTCATAAGTACAAATTGAGCCTTGTCAGGGAATTTTATGCTAACTGGGACCCATGGGATAGGGACTCAGAAGTCAAGATACGAGGATAGGTTGTCACTTTCATTGTGCATTTATTAAATGTTCTTTTTTGTACTTTTGAAGTTGATTTTAAGCCCCTGGAAGTTGATGAATATCGAATCACCATATGCCGACGTTCGCCTTTTCTTGTGCGGTAATCACTCGATAGCAAGATAGAACTGCAAGAAAGAAAACGGCATTCACCTAACATTACCCTTCAGTTGGATGAACAAGGAACCCTAAATTTGGTTGAAGATTATCTACACTTGTCTTATATAGGCAACTCACTTGACTGATAAGAAACACAAGGTATGTCTTATTTATGCATTAATGTATGATGATGTTGATGTGAATATAGGTGTAGTGATTTTCTCAGCTATAAAAAAGGCGCATCTTCATCCGGATAAAAGGTATGTCTTTGAGGACTTACTGACAAGATTCCTATGAGATCAGGGGATAGATGAGGAGGACATATACTATAGGCTTCTTGTAGACACCTACCTTATTGATATATCCTGTACTAAGGAGAGTCTAGCTTATGGTTTTGCATTGACTATGCTCGTGCATTGTCCATCTCAAAATGATGATATCACTTCCCGAATGTATGGGCTTCAAATGCTTCAGTTGCAGATTGGTAGGTGTCCAACTAGCCAACGAGAGATTAGAATCATAGAGTTGGACTATTCTCTTGGTCATCATGCGAGAACCATGCTACGGATAGGCCTTGATTTTATAGATCCAGTTGATGATAATGTTCCTACTGGAGAGGAGCATCGACTATGTGATTCATATTTAGGGTCAAAGGAGGCAGATGCAGATGATGTTGATTTGGACTTGGGAGTGGAAACTTATTGTCCAGAATTTAATGATGATATAGATGACATATGACACGAGAGTTGCTCCCTACCTCATACTCGACTTATTTTGCAAGCATTGGGATAGTGCTCTATTTTAAGTGTGGTGTGGTGGAATTTCATTCTTTGTACTCTATTTGTTTTATTTTGTAGGATATTTTTTCTTTTTGAGTATTGGCATTCACTCGTTCTAGCTATTCGGAACTGTGGTCTGTAATAGTTAGTATTGATGAAATTGGCTCAGTATTAGTTTGTTTTTGTGTTTTGTGCTTAGTAGTTACTTTTGTTTAAGTAGGAGTAAATTTTTTGTTTTTGCCCTCAAGGCAATTCATAATAAGTCATCATAGTAAGGTGCCCTCCCCTATGATGGATGGATGACTATTGTCCTAAGGGGAGTTTGTCGTATCATAGGAAATTAGAAAGTGAAGAGAACCAAATCACAATTTTAAGGAGGAATGCTTTGTGATGGGCCATAAGGTTGTGTGACTTAAAACTCACTTGATTTGAAAAAAAAAACATGTCATGAATTATTTAAAAAGGGGAGTTGGTTTGAGACTTAATCTCAATAGAAGTGATTTTCTATTTGTTGGCTTAAATTTGAATTTGACAAGTGTGAGATCAAAATCCAATAAGAAGATGGCTTGAATCTAGCATGCACCAAGAGTCAAAGAGGATTAATTATTCTACATGCATAGTGATATCTAGAACTTGCCCGGTGTATTTACAAATCAAAATAAAGAATTTTCGGTTTGGGAAATGATGTAGGCATCTCTTTGATAGCCAAGTTTATACCTTCTTTTTACCTACCCTTGTGCATAATCCTAGTCAGCCCCATTGAGCCTTTAGCTTATTTTTTGGAAGACTCATATGTAGCCTAATCCCTTCTTTGATTTACCTTAATTTGAATCAAAACTCCTAAGTGCGTTAAGTGTACAATTAATTGAGTGAGGAGTTGGAAATTAAGCCCCTAAGTAATAGCTATTGGTGTTCAAGAAAAAAATATTATTATATGTGTTGAGGTTGGGAGTTGAGTAATGTAAGGAAAAAATTTTGTTGTTTAGATTGAATAATTTGTGTACATAGAGAACTCCCACCGAAGTGTAGGTAAGTGAGCTTAATGAGATGGGGGGAAATGAAGAATGGGGTAGAAGAAAAATGGGTGTGTAAAGTGGTTATTAAAGGTGAGATGAATGACATGAATGACATGTGTGATTTATTAAAGTTCTTAGGGAGATTAGCCACTATTTACCCAAATAGTTCCTACTTGTTCCTTAGCTTACATTACAACCTTGAAAAAAGCCTTAGTTGATCCTTCATCCCAAAATTTGACTATTAGTGAAGTAGTATACTAAGGACAAGCTTATGGTTATTATCTATCGTGTATGAATTCCTTGATGAAAGTAAATAGTTTGTTTTCTTTTGATATCCCCATTCTATTATGTATTGTAAGATTGAGAGCGAATATGGGAAACTTTTTATGGTAAGGGTGTATGTGGAAGATAGTTAGGTGACATATGAATGTTCTTTATTGAACAACTTTGTTGAGTCTACCAACAGACTGGAAATTCCCATTTGAGGTAAGGCTGTTTGAAAAGAGTAGTTCCATGTTTTAGGGAAGTTAATTGACATGTTTTGATGAAAAAATCTTTGTTCGATCCATAATTGCTAAACACAAGTATTTTTCTTAGGTTGTGATGTTAAGTTTAATTGACATTGTATTGCTAGAATTGTTTGAGGACGAACAAGGTTCTAAGTATGGGGTGATGATCTTGGATGTATTTATATGTCCAAGCACTAATATTTGCCTATAATAAGCCTAGTTCTATATGCTAAAATGTGTATTTCTGTTGTGTTTGGGGTGTAATTTCACGCTTTGAGCTAATGGGTCTGATTAGTAATACAGAATGGATTGTTGATGAGTTTTTTCTCAAGTGGATGCATGATGGGAAGAAAGTGATGATTGATGCTGGTATATTGATTATATTGAGTGGAGAAGACACTAGCAATGAGTTGGAAAACATGTTTTAAAGGCTGGAGCGAGTAGTGGAGCAACTAGTTGATGAGAAAGTGGTCTATACCTTAGTTAAATATTTGGAGGCTAATTCCAGTGAGAGCGGTCAATTAACCCACGACGCAAGCCTCACAGACATGGACTAACATGGGTGATGGGAGCTCTAATCTAGTAGGATAAAGTAGGTGACGTGGGCTCTAATGCGGTGCACTAACCCCCGCGATGTGGGGTATACTCCATCCCAAGCCAAAATTACCCTAGTATAAAAGCCAACAATTAAACGCAATTGGAACACTTGGCACATACTATAGAGGCAAAAATACTGCTAATACTTTTCTTAGTATTCTTTGAACTTCATTATTTGAAGATTACTCTTGGGTATGTTTAATTATTCTTTTTTGATGTTGAATTAAAAAATGAGTGGCTAAACACCCTTGTTCTGGAGTTAAGGCCGAAGACATGATTACACTTTGATATTCTTTATCGTAGTTTCTTGTTGGATTATTGTATGGTTTATTCTTAATCTCTTGTGCTTACTATTTTGATGAGTGGCCACCATTAGAATAAACCTATATTCCTATGTGAATTCAAGAGGAAAATCATAGGATAGAACAAAGAGATTAAGGTGCAAGATTCTCATTCTTTTATAAAATTAGGGATGTGAATTAGCATCTAGGATAGGGATATACCTAGAAGCTTTGTTTGGTTCACTTACAGGAAGATAGCTTCATGCATTTAGTTGGAATATTACATTCTCTCTCAATGATGTAGTTACAATGTCCAATTTAGGTAGAAGATTAGAGGTTGGGAGACCATGATCATACTATAAACCCTGCGAATCAATAACCTGATAATCAACTAAACTATGATAAGAATAGAGATTTGTAATATTGTCAAAAGTGTCTCAACCTTGAAATTTTCATCAATATTGTTTACAACCCCTGCTTACGTTGATAGTGTTGCATACTATTATTTCTTAATTATTTATATTTTACTTTTAATCTTCACAATCATCTTGATACTTTTAAACACTTAATACATTCTTGACAAAAATTAAAGTTGGTTGAATTGCTATTTTCATTGTCCTTATGGGTACGATATCCAACTATTTTGGTCACTATATTACTTGTACGATCGCGTGAACTTGCATATACGTTAGACGACAATAGCGATTTCTGTGTGTCACAAAGAATAGTCTCTATGATATGCAGCGTATCATAGAGGTTAGTCTTTGCGATACATAGCGTATCATAGAGTTAGACTTCACAATAGGCAGCGTGTCATGGAGGCTAGCCTCCATGATAGTTATCGTGCCATACCATATTATAAAATCATGAAGCCTTTATTAAGGAGTTAGGGGCATTTTGGTCTTTTCTCTCCCCCTAAACAGCCATTCCACAACTTAAAACCCAAGAGGGGCATTATTTTCCCCATTCATCACTAGTTAACGACATTTATTCTCCTCCCATTCTCAAGAACACAAAAATCAAAAGTTTCTTTCAAGAATTCACCCATCCAAGGTCTCAATTCCAAGTTTCCTTCAAGAATACAAACAAACTCAAATATGTGGGATATTCATCAATGGGTTTCTTCCACCCATCGAGTCCTAAAAATCCCTTATTTTCAAGTACAAACCCTTTATCTCTTTATGAAATTTCTATTTCAAGTATGAATATATTAAATTTTCTATTAATAATTTTAGATACAAACCATGACAATACATTTACCCATGTCAATTATGTTCTTGCATGCTTTATAATCTCAGTCACCATATCATGTTTAGTTGACACCATGTTAATTATTAATTTTTGAATTAAACCATGTGAGCATGTTGTCCTCATAAGTTTAACATCTTCCCATACTCATAATCATGGATTTTGTTAGTTTAGTGAAATAGATTATGTTTTAGGTTTATCAATCATGAATTTCTTTATAGTATTATGATGATGTTATTGTTATTAATGTATTATTTAGTGCTGATGGGTTATCAACACCCGATACCTATTTGCTTATGCATGTTTTCAATTTCAAGCAACAAGTCAATCAAATCATGCTTTTATATCTTATTCAGATTTTAATATTCAAGTTTTAAAATTATCAGATGTGAGTCCTGTTAACTTTAACTAATAATAGTGTTAGTTCAGTTGGGATTACTATTTAGCACCGGGCAAACCCAAGTATGAAGGCTCTCCCTCCAGTAGAGGACTGGGACCTCTAACAAAAGTACCTATGTTTCAGAACTATGTAGCTAGCGTAGCTAATCAGATGTCACCTTCCATAGAGGACTGACAATGTCTTAGGGGTCTTCCACCAGTATAGGACTGGCACCCTAATCTATTAGGACATCAGCATAGTGGATCCACATAGCCACTGTTAGTACCCGTGGTACGGTACTGACACCCTTCCAATTGTGGTTGCAATTTGAACCTCGATCATCTCAGATTGGGGCATATTGGTAACAAGATAGCTCCTACAATTTCATTTTAATATTACTATTATATCTGTTTAGGATTGCATGACCAAGTATTTAGTTTATCAGTTATTAAGTTATGCAGGTTCTTTCAGTACATGGTTTAATTAGTCCTGCATTCATTTTACATGTTCATGAATTTATGCTCAGTGGCTATTTGTACTTCAGTTAGTTCTATATCACATACTTGTACACCCCAAGTACTGGTTGCATACTCTGTTTTTTGCTATATTGATTTCATAATATAGGTTCTGATGCTCTGTTCCCCAATCGCCCTTAGTTAGTTCTCTACCACTCAGTAGAAATTGTGGTAAGTCCTCATCCATAGAGGACAAATTATTTGTTGTTATTTTTATTACTTCCTATATTTCAGTCAGTCAGAGTTAGTTAGGGGGTTTTCCCATCAACTCCTCCTATTTTAGAGTCTTTCAGATAGTCAAACTTGTTTTTAGTCTTATCAGTAGTTTAGACATATTGGGTATTATTTCAGTATTAAATTTTTAATAGAATTTCTCATTAGTTTAGCTTCCCCATATGATATTGTATTGTTACTTTATTTGGTGCTCACAACAAAATCAGATCATGGGTTAGCTTGCGGTCACTTGTGGCCTTAAGTACCTTGTTACGACTAGGGGGTAGTCTTGGGTCGTGACATCTTTAGATTATAATATAGTAGAAAAACATCTCTATCTATTTTCCATAGAATGTTCCTTCAACCATTTTGAAGAGATCATAAAAACTTTCTTAAAGGCCAGACTGTCAAAATACCATCATCAACATACAGAATAGAAGATGAAATTTTAAAGTAAATATGTGACTGAAGAATAAGATAAGTAATAGAGTAAGATGTAGAATAATTTAATTTAAGAATATATAAGTCTTGTGGATAAAAAAAGTGAAGCATCTTTTGGGATTTGCCACATTAGAGCTCTAAAGTGATTTGACATAATCTTGACATCATGCATATTGAGAAAAATGTACTTGATAATGTACATAATATAGTTCTTAATCTTGATAAAAAAACCAAATATAACCCACAATCACGTCTAGATATGATAAATTATTATGATCAACCTTAGTTGGTAAAGCATAGTAGTGAACAATATACAAAGTTGTATATAGAACAGATAAGGAAGAAAGAGTTAGCTTGTTCAATTGGGTAAAAGGCTTAAAGTTTCTATATGGTCTTGTTTCAAATTTGGATAGGTGTATGGAAACAAATACGAAAAGGTTATTTGTCTTGAAAAGTCACGATTGTCAAATGTTCATGCAATAACTAATATCTATTGCTTTTGTGAGCTAATTTTTAGTAATGCGAGGCAAACACTTAAAAAATGAGCTTATTTCTTAAGTATCTTACTTTGACCACCTAATATTGGATGACATTGAAACACACAAGAATATGGCCTTGCAAAATTTTTTGGTTTTGAGCATGATTAACCAAGGTACGATTGGACAAGCCACTCGTATTATTGGTCACGACTCGTACCCACCTTTCCCTCCTGTTTCATACCTTGAATATTACATAAGGGTATCATACTATTTTTTATATGACATGACCTCTTCTTGGTCAAAACCAATGGATACGAGTCGTATACTACTCAACCATATAGAGGGGACGCTCAAACCAAGTGGATTATTTTTATTGAGTGAATCTTATGAGTTAGGGGTGAGTCAAACCCTTTGGATACGACTCAATGGTGCCTACTCATACCCACAATAGTATTGTTGGTCTAGGAGAAGCCTAGGGTATGAGTTAGGGCACCTCTCGTACCCTGGGGTATTATTGCTAAGGGAGTCATACCCCTAGAGGAGGTCACTTTTTAGATTTTAAATAAGGGCCTTGTGGTTATTTCCCTTACATAAAGCCCTAATCCCTCACATTATATAAGTTATTGTAGCCTCCTAATCCTTAATTTTTTGACAAGACTCAAACACACTAAAGGCTTCTTGAAGCAAGATGGGAGGCTAGGGTTTGGATGGTGATCATCTAGTGGCAAGAAGGAGTCAACATTCTTGGTGATTCAAGTTGTTTAAGGAATGTATCTCTTCAACTTCTTAAATAACTCTAAAATCCATGTATTTCACAATTGAATTAGTAAGTGTACATGGTGATTTTGAAATCAACTGAAAGGAGTTTATTTGTTAAATAATGAACAATGATGATTCCTACTTAGACTTGTGTTTATTCATGTTATTGATGTTGATTTTTATATGTGGATTCTTTTTGTATATGGTCTAGCATGTGTCTCATGAGTAACCCTAATATTGATGAATTCCACCATGAAAATGATCTTGTTGAAGGTAAGCACATAAGGTGTTTGTGAAAATGTCTAAGTGAATTGTCTAGTCACATGCTGGTGATATTTTAAACTACAGCGATAGCCCAATATATATAAATGAGTAATAAATGATATTGTAAGGGAATTATGATCCATGTATTGGGGAATTGATAACCTTGTTGGTTGATGGCTAAGGAGAGGGTAAAACCCTAGGCGTAAAGATAAACTCAAATTATGTATTGCACTAAATTATGTATTGCACTAAGTGTGGTAATAATGTGATATAATGTTGTTAATTAAATGTGAATGTTTATATGGGTATTGAGGACCAAAATTTGAATTGTATGATGAATTGAATGAAGAAATTTTCCTATTGAGGTGGTTGAGCAATGAAGACTCCCATGAGGACCATGTGGTGATGTATAATATTAAATTAGATAAATGAGCCA
Organism: Capsicum annuum; assembly: GCF_002878395.1. Taxonomy (NCBI): domain Eukaryota; kingdom Viridiplantae; phylum Streptophyta; class Magnoliopsida; order Solanales; family Solanaceae; genus Capsicum; species Capsicum annuum. The sequence continues at coordinate 62,540,012 of NC_061114.1, forward strand.
AAGCCCTTAGATGTGATATAAAATATATTGAGTGTAAATGCATAAACTAATGGGTTAAGAGTTCAAATGGTGACTAATAACGATGGGCAATTTGAGTTCCTTGTCTAATAATATGACTAGCTATTTGAGTTCTTAGTTCCATGAAATGACAAGTGATTTAAGTTCCAAGATCGGTGATATGTCTAGAATTTTGAGTTCCTAGTCCAAAGAGATCTCTTAAGGTTAGAATACCTCGTCAAATAACATGGCTAGTGATTTAAGTTCCTAGATTAGTGATACAACGAGTGATTCAAGTTCCTAGTCCAATAAAATGAAACGGCTAGTGATTTGAGTTCCTAGACCAATGAAATGACTAGTAATTCGAGTTCCTAGTCCAATGAAATGAAACGGCTAGTGATTCAAGTTCCTAGAATGATGAAATGACTAGCAATTCGAGTTCCTAGTCCAATAAAATGACAATGACATTGGTCGAATGTGCTAACTTGGTTGAACGTTCTTCACTCCATATCTCATGAATGAATGATTTGAGAATGCATGCTAAGTCATTTTCCATTGTGGCATAATATGATCATATCATGTATGTCTATATGTATGAGTATGTGTTTAAGAATTTGATTAAAGTTCTATGCCTAATAAGAACGATTTGAACCTAAGTGTGGAATATTGGAGTCCTCCACTTTAAGTCTCATGATTGAAGACTTCAAGAATATTGTCAAGTCTTGATATCTTGTTGGCATGTAATAAGTACATATATGTAAGTATAAGTGTATTAATATGATTGAATATGATATATTGATTTGTTGTTGAATGATGATGTTATTTATCCTTATCCTTGAGTTACGTGATAGCTCTCTAACCGCTAAACATCTTTGGATGATATGTCCCCATGTGACATAGGGACCGGGGTATCTTCTTTATATTCTTCTTCTATGAAGTGAAAAGGTGTTCGAGCTGTTCGAGCATTGAACTTAAAGTGGTGAGCTTTTATACTACAGAAGATCTACCTTTTATAGTCACATTACTCCATGTCATAGACTTGTATAGATTTGGTACTTGGTTATTGTCGGGGGCTTATCCCGACATATTATTGACTTTGAATCATTAGAGATTTTGTGGATGGCTGTGGACTTGGGTATTTTTGCTAGACCATTAGCATTAATGAAATGTTAGATATTGTCTAAGTATTGACTATTAGCATTATATTTCCACTATCTTAATACAAGGTCGGGATTCACCCGACCCTTATGGTTGTTGTGATAATGATTAGGTTGGGTTAATGGGGTGACCTTCGGTTCATGTGGACTTGAGGTGCCCATACGTCATGTATCTATTTTAGGGTGTGTCAGATATGGTGCGATTAGAGGAAGACATCCATAAATTTTGTGCAAATTAGAACATATATTTTCTCCTAGGTTTTCTTCCTCAATGGAACATCTTCCAATACAACCTTCCTCATGAAGAAAGGATAGATGTACCTTTGCAATATGGATGGATGTATCCTTTTGAAAGGTAAATATGACACTCTATGTTGATCTTATGCTGAGTATACCTCACATTAACTTTCAACTGTAATGTTCCATTTTTGTATCTATATAGGTATTTGGGAACTCATAAAAGATGATTAGGAATAAAGCTAGTGTTGAGGGTTTCATTTGTGAAGCATACTTGATTAAAGAGTCAACACAACTATTTTCTCATTATTTTGAACCTCATATCATCACATGTAATCATAATATAGATCATAAAGATGATGGAAGTGTTTTGGAAGAACTTAAAGGAAATTTGTCAATATTCTCCCATCCAAGTCGGCATCAAGAGAAGTAAAAAAAGGGATTTAACTATGGATGAAATCAAGGCTGTGAAAACATATATTTTAATAAATTGTGAGAAGGTTGAGTCATTTATGAGGTGACCATACATTGCTTCATAATATAAACATATACTTATATAACGACTTCTAATTCAAATTATTTTGTTGTAATAAAGTATGTACATGCAATGTTTGTAAGAAGAATTCTTGAATCTTTCTCAAAGTGAAGTAGATAATATCCTTGAAGAAAGTTTCTCTATATGGTTCAAGGAATATGTAACGTTTAAAAGATATTATCTTTTACACAATGATGTATAAAAATTGACTTTTAAAATTTAACAATATCTCTTAACTTTTTTTAAATAGGCCTGGTGCAATCCCAATGAGAATGAATTCTTGTGTAGTATTGCTCGTGGACCATGAATAGGTGCTATATTTCATTCAGTTTATTTTGATAACAAATACAAATTTTAGATAGAACGTCATGGTAGCGTAAGATCAATAATGAATACTGGAGTTTGTATCATGGATCCCAATTTTTGTGATTATTATGGGAAGATAAAAGAGATTATACAAGTGGAATGCCTTAAAGCACCTTTGATATGCCATTTTTTAATAGCACTTCGATGCCTAAAATGGTGAAAATATGCATTTATTTTGTTTATCTTATCGGATATAATCTGTGTTTTATGTGTATTGTAGGTTAATTAGGTTAAAGTGGCATGTATCAAAAAATAATTGAAAAAATCTAGAAAAATAAAAGTGCTAAATGGACCACGAATCATTTAGTCACCCGTGCTCCAGAAAAATCAAATTGCTCCAGAAAAATCAAAACCCAAGTCGTTACGTTAACTGTGAGTAAGGATGATTTTAGGAGTAAAAGAGAAGACTAACTATGACTCGTTATGAGTGATAATGAGTCATAGTGTGAATTATTTTGAGTATAAAAGGAAAAGTTCTAAAATTTCATAAGTTGAGGCTCTAGTGGAAGTGGGCGAGGACCACAAGTCGTTATAACTGACAATGACTCATGGTGAGGAGTCATTCTGACAACAAACCCAAAGTACTAAAGTGAAATTTCTTTTGAGTGAAAATGAGTCCCAGCCAATAACTCATTATGTCTGACACCGAGTATTTACCATTTAGTTCAAATGAGAGCAACGAAGGCAGCCAATAAGTTGTTATGAGTCCTAATGGATCGTTACCAGAGTTATGACCACTGCCGACTTAGTACGTCTATTTTGTTTTGGTTAGGTTTACTCTGTTATTTTGAAACTCTATAGATACCCTTCGGATACTCTTGTAATAGTTTATGTACTTTGATATATTTTTACACACTTTATACTCTTGTTCTTTATTTTTGGTTACGTAATTAATCCGAGACTTTGGATTTTATTCTTTCGTTATTGTGAAATTCATTCTATGCTTTCTTTATCAAATTCCATGGATTGTTGCATAACCGTGAGAGCTAAGTTTCTTAGATAGGGTTGTGGGAACCATGGTGGATTAATGAAGTAGGGGAAGTGTGAGACTCATTTAGATCATTGTTGCTACATGTATTGCTATCTTTTTCGTATTAATTACTTCCTTAGATACTGTAGAACCTAAGGTCTTGATTTATTTGATAACATTCTCACAAGGGAGTTTGAGATTGGAAAAAGAATATTGCAATAGTGATTCAAGGTAATAAAGCCTCGTCTAATAACTTGAGACCCATAAGGTGATAGTTAAATAGGGATCAAAGGCAAGGTTTATAAGGAGACACCATCAGACTCATAAAGTGAAGGATGAAATTTACCAATAAGTCTATAAGACAATGGGTAATATCGATTGTGGCAGATTTTACATGCATAGCAGTGAGATAATTGTATTGAGCATAAGAAACCTATGAAGTTAGAAGCCTAGGGGAAGAAATTTCTAGTCTTCATTTTAGATTTTTTAAAACCTAAAGAATTTGAGTTTTGTTACTATTTAATGATTACTTCAATCCCTCCTCCATTTACTTTTCTGCACTTCCAGATCCTTCAGCTAGTTTGAGATACGAATTTGACCTATTCCCTGTGGGATTAACCCCAACCTACTTGGGTTACTATATTTTGACAGTGACCATATTATATCTTTTTGGAGGTATAGACATTAGATATTGGCATCATTACCGGGAAATATGGTTACGAAGTTTTTGATTGAAGTCGTTAAAATTTCTGGGTTTACTTTTCTATTATTCATGAGGTATATGCCGGTGTATGCCTAGCACTAGGATTTAAGAAAATCCCTTACTACCACTTCATCCTGAGCTAGAGAGAATCTTATAGCTAAATAATATGATATCAAAACATAGATGAGAAATTGAGCTTGAAGGGGTTCAACAGAACCCAAATAATTTGTTACAGATCAAACTACTGAGTGATTATTGGCTACAGAAAATGTGAAATGGGATAATGAGATTTCCCATCATGCAACTCAAGAGGCAGAGCTAGCGAGGTAGAGACTAACAGTTGATCATCAAGCATAACTCAATATAGGTAGAAGGGGTAGAGCTCAAGTACTCACAGCCTATCAATACTAGCTAGTATACAATGATTTGAAAGTGGATTTGGGATACATTTAGCCTATCGAGATGGGGGCTATCATTCCTTCTACTTTGCCAAAAGATGTGAAGTTTGATATTACCAGTGCTATGATCCAGCTATTGAATCTTAAAGGTGTATTAGTGGCATTGACTACTAATGACATAAACATGGACCTTATCAATTTTATTAGGATTTGATCGTCATATCAGAAAGCTCTCAAACTGAGGTTGTTCCCATATTCTCTAACTGGTAAAGCTAATTATGGTTGGGGGAACATCCACGTGGGTTCATTACTACTTGAAACGAGTTAAAGAGGAAGTTTTTAGACCATTTTATTCCTTTATCCACTATGCTATAGTTGAAAGATGATATTTATAACTTTAGGCAATTGCATTTTGAGTCGATATATGAGGCATGGTTTTAGTTTAAGAAGAAGTTTATGATGGTGCCTAACCATAGGATTTTGGGATAGAATTTACTTGAAATATTCTACAAAGCCCTTAATACTAGTTCCAGATCTATGTAAGATACTATTACTGGTGGAGCATTCAATCATCTGTGATGGGTGGTAACATCAGAGATATTATATTAGATAACTCTCACCACCAAGGATGGCATACTCGAGAGGCTGAGAAAGGCACTGACACTTATGCTATTAGTGCCTCTAGTGAGCATAGAGTTATTGATGACATAGTGGCATAAGAGGTTGCTCAACTGAGGATAGAGGCTGGGTAGTTGATAAAAAAGTTTGAGATAATGAATTCTAATAAGGTAAAAGTTGTGGTTTCATTGGGAAAGGCCTCTAGATCATAAAATTTTGATGTAGAACAAGAGGAAAAATATCTAGATAGAGAGTTGGTAGGTTTTCGAGCAAGTAGGCAAGGGAACCAAAGTCAGAACAACTATGGAGATAGGTACAGAGATTAAAGTTGAGATAGAGATGGTAATTAGAGATGCAAAAATATTTACAAAGAGAAAGGTGGTGTATATGTACCACTAGACATCCGTGATAGTGAAGCAAGGATGGAGGCTATGTTGTCCAAGCTATTAAAGGGCCAGGAAAGTCATGAAACTTGTCGTAAAGAGATTAAGACAAAAATCTAAGGATTGACCTAGAAAGTAAAATTACACGCTACTGTGATCAAGTAGTTAGAGCAGTAATTTGGCCAAAGGTCAGTAACCTTGAATCAGCGGTAGCATGGCAGCTTTCCAAGTAATACAATTTAGAATCATAAGAACAACAATCACTATCTTGCCATCACCACTCAAAGTGGTAAGACAACTGTCGATCCTCTTATGCCTATGCTTGATGAGCCAAATAATGGTAGTTTTGATGTCAATGAGACACCAGAAGTAGAGATAGAGAAATCAATAGGTGGCAATAAAAGTTTTGAGAAGGATAAAGGAAAGGGAAAGGTGACCGAGCTTGTGTTGAAGACCATTCCATGCTCTCCCCCTCCTTTTCCACATAGGTTGAAGAAGAAACAAGAGGAAGAAAAGTATTAGAAGTTATTATCAATGTTGAAAAAACTGTATGTTAATATTCCTTTTATAGAGGCATTAGAAAACATGCCATGCTATGCTAAATTCATGAAAGATTTGGTTACTAGAAAGCAGAATGAGAGTTTTGAGCCCGCCGATAATGTTCTTCATTATAGTGTCATCGCTTCTTGATTATTGGTTGAGAAAAAAGTGAACCTCATGTCATTTATCATCCCATATACCATTGGGTCCTTCAACTTTTCTCATGCTTTATGTGACTTGGGGGCTAGTATAATTTGATGTCATTGATAGTGTTCAGGCAATTGGGATTGGTGGCACCCAAACCTACATCCATGAATTTGTTGATGACTAACCGAACTATAAAATAGTTTGTTAGAATATTATGTGATGTATTGTGAAGGTTGCAACCTTCATATTTCTAACTAAATTCATAATTTTTGACTGTGAGGTGGACTTTAGAGTCCCTATTATGTTAGGTAGGCCTTTCCTAGCTATGGTACGGTCTTTGATCTACATGGAGTTAGGGAAGATAAAGTTCAAACTAAATTATGAGCAGGTTATATTTAATTTGTGCCAGTCGATGTGGTGTTCATAATTGATACTATTAATGATAATACAGTAACTGTGCCTATTGAAGAGAGACTTAGGGTCAAGGTGTTAGAAGCGATTGTTATGAATTTTAATAGCAATTGTATCAATGCGTACGATGAGATGGTGAGAATATTGTATGGTTAAAGTTCTTATAATTATGTTCTAAAGAATCTTGAGTTTGATGTGAAGAATAGAACCATGCCTCTGGCTCAACCATCTATTGAGGAGCCAACGGTCTTAAAATTGAAGGCCCTCCAATCTCACTTGAGGTATGTGTTTTTAGGGGGCCGATAATACCTTTCCAGTTATTACTGCTACTGACTTATTGGAGACGCAGGTTGAGGCATTGCTAGAAGTTTTGTAGAGAGTCAAGAGGGCCATCAGATTGACCATTGTGAATATTGTGGCGTTCCAACTTGGTATTTGTACCCATAAATAAAGCTTGAGCCAAATTGTATTCCCAGCATTAAGAATCAATTTCGTTTGAACCCTCTTATATAGGAAGTCATGAAGAAAGAAATTATTAAGTGGTTAGACGCTGGGGTAGTTTACCCTATTGCGGATAGCAATTGAGTCAGCCTAGTCAATGCATTCCTAAGAAGGGTGGGATCACTATGGTCCCAAATGATAAGAATGAACTTGTCCCTATGAGGGTATTCAATGGACGATGAGTATACATAGACTATAAAAAGCTGAACAATTGGACTCAAAAGGACCATTTCCCTATGCCTTTTATGGGTTAGATGTCTGATAGATTAGCAGGCAGGGGTTTGAACTAGTTTATTGATGGATACTTAGGATACAATAAGATTTATATTGATCCTGAGGGACCAGGAAAATACTACCTTTACCTTTTCTTATGGGACTTTTTCATTCACGAGGATGCCATTCAAATTATGCAATACTCCCGCCATATTTTAGAGATGTTTGATATCTATACTTTCTGACATGGTGGAGTACATGATAGAGGTCTTCATGGATAAATTTTTAGTCATTGGGGACTTTTTTTACTACTATTTATCCTATTTGGCCTTTGCGCTCCAGAGGTATAAGGATTGCAACCTGGTGTTGAATTGAATAAAGTGTCATTTTATGGTGAAAGAGGGTTTTGTCCTTGGGCACAAAATATCAAAATGGTGTATTGAGGTGGATACAAAAAAGATTGAGGATCTTGAAATATTACCTCCTCAACCTCATTCAAAGGTATCCAAAGTTTTTTGGGTCATGATAGCTTCTATAGGAGGTTCATCAAGGACTTCTTTAAAATGCTAATAAAAACTCTGTGTAAGATTTTAGAGAAGGAGATGAAATTTGTTTTTTAATGATGTATGTCTCAAGGCCTTTGAGTTCCTTAAAGAGCTATTTATTTTGACTCCTATTATTGTATTATTTGATTGATCTCTCTACCATTTGAGGCTATGTGTGATCTGAGTATAGTGTCCTTGGGTGCTGTCCTTGGCCAGAGGCGTGAGAAAATCCTTTACCCGATCTATTATGCCAGAAAGGCATTAAACCCCCTACAGAATAACTATACAGTTACTGAGCAAGAGTTTCTTGAAGTGATTTTTGCCTTTGTAAAGTTCGAGTCCTACTTGATTGGGGCCAAAGTCATAGTTCATACCAACCATGTAATATTGAGGTACCTTATGCTAGAAAAGGATACCAAACAAAGATAGATACATTGGGTACTCTTACATTAAGACTGTTACTTTAAGGTAAAATTTTAAAAGGGCACGAAAAGTTAGGTTGCTAATCACTTGTCTCACCTTGAGGAAGAGGAAATGCAGAAATTAGGGGATGAGATTGACATAGATGATACCTTTTTAGATGAGTAGGTCTTGTCAGCATCGCAAGACTTAATCCATTGGTTTGATAATTTTTCAAACTTTGTGGAAACTGGTCATGTTCCAAAATATTTGTCATTCCAGCAGAGAAAGTTGTTCATGCACGAGGTAAGGAAAGTTTTTTCGAATGAGCCTTATCTCTTTTGGATTTGTACGGATGGTGTTATTTGGAGATATATTCCTGAGGTAGAGATAGTGAGCATCCTTGAGGCTTTTCATTCATCACCAATTGGGGTCATTATGGTGTAACCCACATAGCCCATAAAATTCGATTATGTAATGATTATTGGCTTACTATCTTCAAGTATGCTCATGATATGCTCAAGCCTGTAACCAGTGTCAGCGTCAAGGCAATATTTCACAGAGATATGAACTCCCCATGACACCTATCTTGGAGTTAGAGTTGTTTGATGAATGGGGAATTGAATTCATTGGTCCGTTTGTAAACTCCTATAGTATGAAGTATACTCTAGTGGCAGTTGACTATGTTTAAAGTTGGTGGAGGTGGTCGAACTTCCCAACAATGAGGGTCAAAGTGTCACTATGATTTTGAACAAAACATATTTTCTTAATTTAGCATTGCACGTGATATTATTGGTGATGGTGGGTCTCACTTATGCAATCATCTTTTCAAGGCCCTACTCAAAAAATATGGTGTGAAGCATAAGGTGATGACACCTTACCATCCTCAGTTAAGTGGATAGGTTGATGCCTCCAATAGTGGTATTAAGTCCATCTTGACGAAGATTGTGAATGCCAATAGGATTTACTAGTCAAGGATGTTGGACGATGCATTGTGGGCCTACCGAATAGATTTTAAGACCCTCATAGGTTCCTTCCTATATTAGTTTGTGTACGACAAGGCATGTCACTTGTCGGTCTAACTTGATCATAAGGCACTATAGGCATTAAAAAATACTAAATTTGGAGTGGCATAATACAATTACATTGAGGTTGAGAAATGGCAATGAGTTGAATGAATTTCGGCTCTGTGCTTATAAGATTTCTACTCTATACAAGGAAAGGATGAAGTTGTATCATGAAAATAAAATTGAGACAAGGGTATTTGATCCTGATGATTTGGTTTTATTGTATGATTTAAGACTTCACTTGTTTCTTGGCAAGTTGAATTCTAGGTGGTATGGACCATTCATCATGGTTGGTAATTCTCACATGGTGCTATCGAGTTGGAGCGTAATGGTAAATCCCCATTCAAGGTGAATGGACAGCGGGTACAATACTATATGGAAAACCTAGGTAAGGTGAAAGTTTGTGTTGATATGGACCTTGGTGGAAGTCTGAGTAACTCAGGTGATTGTGTCATGCCGCGATGTAAAATTAGGCACTGCATAAGAGGCAACCCATGGGCTAGTTGGTGAAGTATAAGTATCCAACTTAACCACGTCATGCCGCAATATTAAATCAAGAATTGCATGAGAGGTAATCCATGTTTTGTACTTATTATATTTGAGGGTAACTTGTGTGTTTAGTGTGTAGGGCTGGAGATTGCAAAAAAAACACCAGCAAATTTTCTAGGGCCAGGTCCCTACGAGGGATCTCATGAGTCGTTACGTCAGATAACAACTTGTTACTAGAGTTGTGGGAAATGAGAAACTTAGACTCTCTGAGGTAAATAGTCTTTGGTATCATAACGACTCTCAGAATGATTTACTACTAGTGACAACAACTCGTTACCCTGAGTCTTTATGATTGTAGACCCAGGTAAGGTTCCAGCCATAATAGAGCAAGTCTATGACTCGTCGTCATCTACAATGAGTCATTACAATGACTCGTTGTTAGGCCCGACATCGTGGTCCTGGAGGGTTGACCCAGTCCTGTATACGTTAGTTAATAACAAAAATTAAATCAAAATAATTCATTTTCAATTTTAAAACCAGCGTGAGTCCCTTCATTCCAAATAACCACTCCTTAAATGCCTTAAGTACACTCAAAAGTCATTCCTCAAATCATTAAAAATCAAAAGTTCTCACATTATCCCTAATGTTCCTTTCAAGAACTAGGGTTCAAGTCTACAAAAACACTTTTTTCAAGGATCCAAATCAATAAATCAAGTAAGTTGTATGCTTTAATTAATTTATCTCATAAGTTTGTGCTAAATATGTTAACAATTGCATGGATTCCTTGTTAATTTGCATGTGCATAAGCTAAAAACCTTAGTGTTCTTGAGATTAGGAATAAAATTTGCAATAAATTGAGTTTTGTGCCTAAAAATAGGATGCGGGGATGTGATATGACTGTATTATACATAATTAAACCATGGGAATGAGTTGGGGATTCTAAATTGAAGTTCAACCCTTCAAACATCTATGAATAAGAGACTACGTGACTTTTAATGACTTGTAGAGTCACCTAACAAGTCGTTACATAACTCGTAGTCACTAGGAACATGGGTACAAAAGAAGTTGAGTTTCCTCTATCACCACAACTCTCACAATAAGTCATTGTCACATAATATGATTCATTGTGAGGAAATATGGTGACTGGGAAGGGAAATCAACCAAGGAGTGGTTTTGGGTCAGGTAACATGTGTTGGTGACGAGTCATTGTTTTACACAACGACTCATCAGAAGGACTTGCCACCTGACCAGTGAATCATCCTAGTTCACCTTCCATCCTAATGAGTCCATAATACCCCATATTATTCTTAGTTTGATTTAGATCTTAGCTATATGCATAAGGCGCTTAAGGCCTAAAAATTTCACTAAGTGTTAGGGACTTAGACATTTTCAAGACCCCTAAACTTTGAGGATTTTCTTTTGATCTTCTAAATCCTAAGACATTGATTTTTAAGTTAATTAATGTTCAGGGATGTAAGAAGTATGCCTCGGAGGAGTTTCACATTTTTCAGACAAAGTTTGGGGCATGTTTAGTTCACAGAACTAGTGGGTTACCTCGATAAGCCCGCGATGCAGCCTCAGTCCCAAACTTAAGTTTACTGCATAGCAGTGAAGGAATTTAATGACTACGATTAGATCTACTGTAAACTCTGTTAGAAGGGTCTTGGTACCCAAGTTTTTCTCAGTACAATTTTCCATCCTCAGATAGATGGTCAGGCAGAGAGGATCATTCAGACCTTAGAAGACATGTTGAGGTCATGTGTTACTAAATTTAAAGGTAGTTGGGATAACCATTTACCCTTGATTGAATTATCTTACAACAATAGTTATCACTCCAGTATTCAGATGACTCCATTTGAGGCCTTCTATGAAAGAAGATATAGGCCTCCTATTATTTGGTTTGAGGAAGGTAAGGCTACTTTGATAGGGCCAAATTCACTATTTGAGGTGATAGATAAAGTTTAATTAATTTGGGAGAGGTTAAAGACAACCCAAATCTGTCAGAAATCTTATGCAGATGTGAGGATAAGAGACCTTGAGTTTAATGTTGGTGATTTAGTCTATTTGAAAAATCTCACCCATAAAGGGAGTGAAGATATTTGGCAAGAAAAAGAAACTCAGTCCCCGATATATTAGTCCTTATAGAATCTTGAACTATTTCAAAAAGGTAGCATATGAGCTAGAGTTTCCTACAGATTTGGCATCAGTCCATCCGGTGTTTTCTGTTTCTTTGTTAAAGAAATGTATTGGTGATTCAGCTGTTGTTATTCCTTTAGAAAGTACAAAGGAAAAAAGAAGTTGCCTTGGTTAATATTTGATGGCAGAATCAGTCCGTTGAGTGAGCTATTTGGGAATCAGAAGCAGATATGCGTACCAAGTACCCTTATGTTTTCTCTGCAAACTTAGACTTAGGCTGAGGTAACAATTTTCCTTAAATTGACTCTTTCCCATTCTCAGTTCCATCTATATAGACATTCTGATGTTATTGCATGCATTCAACAATAACAATAACAACAATAAAAAACCTAGTGTATTCCCACATAGTGAGGTCTGGGGAGGGTAAGATGTACGTAGTCCATACCTCTACCTCTAAAGAAGTAGAAAGGTAGTTTCCGATACACCCCCATCTCGAGACACGGAATACTAAACAAATTCATAGTAAAGCATGGAACAAGATGGCATAACATAAATACGACACCCACAAGTAATAGTAAATAGAGAAAAGTAAACAGATTCATAATAAAGCATGAAACAAGGTATCATAACAAGAATAATACCCCCACCAAGTAATTCCCTACACTAGCGACCCAAACTGACCCTAGACTTCTACCCTAATTCGCGTACTACAGATCTTTCTATCTAGGGTCATGTCCTCAGTGAGCTGTAACTGCTCCATGTCCCGCCTAATCACCTCTCCCCAGTACTTCTTCAGCCTACCCCTACCCCGCGTAAAACTATCCAAAGCTATCCTCTCACACCTACGAATTGGGGCATCCATGCCCCTCCTCATCACGTGTCCAAACCATCTCAATCGGACTTCCCACATCTTATTCTCAATTGGAGTCACACTAACCTTCTTCCTGATAGTCTCATTTCGAACTCTATCCCCCTAGTCAGCCCACACATCCAACGCAACATCCGTATTTTCGCCACCTTCATTTTTTTTAATGTGGGAGTTCACGAAATGAATTTAGTTCATGTATCATGTTTCATACTTAGTTATGAAATCATGTTCCAAATCATGCTTGTTCAGTATATGATCTCATTTTCCTTAGTTAAATACTCTCAATCTAATCAGTCTTATTTGAGGATGAATGTTCCTAAGGGGGAGATATTGTAATACCCCACACTATTCTTAGTTTGATTCAACTCTTAGTTGCATGTATAATGGGATTAAGACCTGAAAATTTTACTATGTTTTGGGGACTTAGTCATTTTCAAGACCCCTAAACTTCGAGGATTTTTTTTTTGTGGTCTTCCAGACCCTGATACATTAATATTTGAGTTAATTCTTGTTCAGGGATGTAAGAAGTATGCCTCAGATGGGTTTCAGAGTTTTTGGACAAGGTTTGGGGTATGTTTGGTTCACGAACCAATGGGTTTCATGATAAGCCCGCAACGCTGCATTAGTCCCGAACTCATGTTTACCGTATCGCGGTGAGGGAATTCAATAACCGTGATTAGACTCCATTATGGTGACGTTGTTGTGTCCAGTTTTTGATTTAAATAGTAGAGGGGAAATTGGGTCTTTTCCCCTCTACCCAAATTGTCCATAACACAAATTGGGACTTTATTTAAGGCATTATTTGCCCTTCTTCTCCAAATCCCACTTAAGAAAACCCTCCTCTTTTCCCCAATAGCACAAATTCAATTCTTTTTTCCCCAAGAAATCAAGAATTCAAGTTCCCCAGGTTCAATAACCTTCAAGGAAGTATCAAGAATAGCATTTTCCCTTTCAAGTTAAAAGCTTAAGGTATGTGGGTATTCATTCATGGGTCCCTTTCACCCATGGATCCCCAAAACCTTATCTTTCAAGTAAATTATGGAGTTTTCCCTTTACTATGGTATTTTATATGTTCAAGAAAGGTTTAATCCATCTTTTTCATGATATTTTAAATTCAATTCATCCTATGTATGGTCCCATTGAAGATTAGATTTCCTTATGCTTTAAATATCAGTTTCCCATGTTTTATTCAAGCGAATTACACGTTAAATATCCAAATGATGAATTTATCCATGTAATCATGTTGTTTTCTCTTGTTTAAGACATTCACATGTTCAAGCTTATGATTCTTACATGATTGATAAAATAACCACATTTTGGGTCTTTGAACCATGATTGCATACTACAGTATTTCAATTTTGATATCGTATTTTATTATCATTCAGTGCTGGTGGGTTATGAAAACTCGATACCTATGTGTTTTTACATATTTTGTTTTCAATTAGCAAGTCAGTCAGAATCATGATTTTATTCCAATTTTGGATTATCATTTTTATAACAAACTCACCAGAATTACTTCATGATAAATATTTCAATTGACATGTTAATGGTTACTTCATATTTTGCATAAACTATTATTTTTTAGAATACCATGTTTGAGCATATCAGTCATCAGTGCACGCACTAGTTCATGATTCCAGTGTCATCTAGGTGGGAGTAGGACTTAGCACCGAGTGAACCTAGGGATGGGGTTTCACTCATTAGTTAGGACTAGGTCCTTAGTAAAAGTCCCTAAGTTACAGAACTACATAGCCAAAGTAGGATTACGAGATGTCATCCACTAGTTTAGGAGTGACACTCTTTTAGGGGTTACCCGTCAGTTAGGACTAACTCCCTAGTCCTTTGGGACATCAGCCTTACAGATCCACATCGTCAGCCAGTGTTGGTACCCGTGGCATAATATTGACACCCTTCCAACTGAGGCAATAGGTTGGACCCCAAGTAGCTTAGATTGGAGAATGTTGGTTAAATGATATCTCCCACAGTCTCAGTATAGTGTTTAGTGTATATTCAGTTTAGGTTTGCTTGACCAAAGCATACATATTTACAGTTATTTAGTTATATAGATTTCAGTCTTACAATTTAAAAATTATTTCAATAATATGTATATGCTTGGTCTTGTATTCTCAGATATTATAGTTTTCATGCATTCATGCTCAGTAATTTCATGCTGTTCAGTCAGTCCTTATCTCATGGGAACAGTACCCCATAAATTTTAGCCAGATCTCATCTCATATACCAATACATTCAAAGTACTGATTGCATACTTTTCTTTGCACTATGTTGTATTATAACATAGGTTTGGACGCTCAATTTCCTAATCGCTCCTAGACATCTCAGCTTACCTAGCAGCAGTAGTGGTGAGTCCTCATCAATCGATGACATGGATACTTATTCTAGTTATTTTAGTAATTCTTTATATTCAGTCAGACAGAGTAAGTTGGAGGTTTATCCCATCAGTTCCTCAGTCAGTTAAAGGCTTTTCAAATAAACAGTTAGATAGTTAGTTAGTTACTTTCAGCTTTTAACAGTAATCTCAGACATGATAGTATTACGTATTTTAGTATTTCAGTTTTCAGTAATTTATCAGCTTATCTTTCAGATATGCCATATCACTACCATTTTATTCTATGCTCATAGCAATCACCAGCTCATAGGTTAGCTTATGGTCACTTATGACCATAAGCACTATTATTACGGCTAGGAGGTAGCCTCAGGTCGTTTGAGAGTCTCACAATAACTCATTACCAGTGGTGATAAGTCATACCCTGAGTTGTAAGGTACCCATTCCCTACAACACATGTTATTTTTTCTCATTCTTCTTTCCTTAGGATGTACTAACATGTGTGTTTCTTCTAGGTATAAATGGCACCTCAGAATGACACTACCAAGAAGCAAGTCCATCCCTCCACTTGTCATATAAGAAATAAGCCTACCAATAATGAAAAATAGAGTGAATTAGTGGAAGAACGCCCATTATAATGGGGTTGAGATGAGGAAGAAGTTACCTCAGGGTGACAAAGTTGCCTTAGTGGAAGACACACCACCTCAGGCCAGGCCAAGGATGAAAAATCCTAGCCAATCACCAGTCCACTCACAGTCCCACTCTGAGAGGACGCTATGTTAGGGGATGATTCTAGTACCAAAGATAAGAATAAAGAAGAAAATAGTGGGTCTAAGAATAGAGAGTCTGAGAACAAAGGGTTTGATGCCGACGAAAAAGAGGAAAAGACTGAATTGAGTGATAGTCCGATAGAGGTACTACCTCCTCCTCTACTAGCTACACCACTACAGATAGAGCCTACCCCAGTGCCAATCGTTAATCGATGAGGGTACCTTGGGATATAGGAATTATATGAGAGGGAGAGTACTATCAACCCTCCCACCAAAAAACCAAAGAGGGGGTTCTATCTAGAGCCCAATTTGAGCACTACAGGCATGTATGGAATGCTTGACTTTCCCAGTTCAGACAATATCACTTTAAGTGGATGACTAGAGCTCTGGGACAGTACAGTCCAGCATTAGTTTGAGAGTTTTATGAAGCTTATCATATAAATCTTAATACGTTATATCCATAAGGGTAATCGTGGAAGGGTGGTGACTCATTGATGATAGTGATGATTAGAGGTGTTTGGGTGATCATCTATACTCAAACTATTTCCAAAGTTCTACATAGGTTGGAGTTCCAATTATTGGCCAAAACTACTGAGATTAACTACTGCATAGATGAGATATGAAAAGTGAAAACAAAATAGATTGGTTCAGATGACAAGCTTCTCAATTTTGGTAGATGGACGAGATTATTTTTGTGGAGTGGGATAAGGCTCCTTAGGTGGTTAAAGGAGTGGGTTCTTTGTCCTAGATTATGAAGGGTAGATTGAATATTTTGGAAAAGACTTGGTGGATATTTGTGCATCATATATTAAGTCCGATGAGTTGGGACAATGTACTTAGTCTGAACTGAGTCACCTGGTTGCGGCATCATGAAAGGCTATGAGCTAGATGTAGCAAAGTGGATAGCAAGCGATATCCATGATTGGGAAGTGAAAACATACATAGACCTGGCCATCCCATGCTTTCTGACACAAATATGCTTAGATAAGAGGGTGCAATAAGTCCCAGGAATTGATCAGTTCCTCCAGCCACGAAGGACATAGATTAAAGGTTGATACAGAATGTTGCTAACCCCATCTCTAAGGTAGCCAAGGTGGGGGCTACTTTACTCTAGGAGGTATTTTAGGATAGAGTCCATGGCATTGACACTCTGAGGTTCATTAATATTGGTGAGACCCCCGCTGAGACTTCCCAGTCTGAGCCTCAAGCCTTGACAGATATTGTAGGGACTACTCAAACTCTGACCCTACCTTCTGCGGCTAGACCTGTCACTTCCAGGATAGACCTCACTTACTATCTTTAGAGTTGTAGACATTTTTGAATGGGGTGATAACAAAATTGAGCACCGTGGAGCACAAAGTGAAAAATATTAAGAAGGGGGTTTAGTCGTGGGTAAATAAGGAGATCCAAACTGAGATGGACGCATACAGACCCAATTTGATGGGTTCAAGTGGTGTATCAATAAGAAATTGGCAAATGTTCATTCCCTAGATTTGGAGGGAATGCACGAGGAGTTGGCCATGCTCTAAGATTCCATAGAGAATATACATGTCAGACCCTTTCCTTTGATGCCCATTATTTAGGAGATTGTTGTGGAGGATATGCATGATATATCGCTAGCTAGGAGGTTAGACACCACTCCTAGAGAAGATAAGGGAGAGAGATAAGAAAAGTTAGAAGAGAAAGAGACACGAGATAGAGGTTACCAAAAAAGCAAGTATTCAGGATGAGCAGGACCACTAGATGAGGGTTCATAAGGTTGCAATGAGAGGTCATAGCTCCCGAGTTATTGATGAGATAGTTACAAACACAGCTGATTTGAGCAGTAGCGCCACTCCCACCACAGAGGTACCATTGAGCGCACCAACCAGCATCAATTCCACTACTTATTTGAGCATTTCGGGCACCACCAGAACTACTGTTGATGAGAGAAGGGCCTATTTTAAGGCTCCCCATGGTGAGTCTTCTTGAGATGGAGCCTAGAGATCCTAGAGAGCCTAGGTATGTCTTCACCCCCTATTAGTACATTATAGTTACATACTAGCGACAATGTATAATTTTTTTTATTGGGGGTAGAGGTGTACCATAGCTACCATAGATTTTTATTGTCGTGCTTGTTTTTTTGTCAACCATGGTATGGTTGTAGAACTGACATGTCTACATTAAAATTATTTTGTATTATGTTTTGTCTTGTTGTGTTGTGTGTTTTTGTTTAACTAAGAGAAAATAAGTACCTAAGCCAGTTGATATATTTTGTTTGATTGTCCTTAAATGACTTTTGCTTGAGACAACTGATACCCATCTGCATTTATTTTGAAAAATGTGAGATAAAGATATATTTGTGACCATTGTGAATCTCATTATGGCATTAAAATTAGGAATAGGATAAGCATAGCCAATATTTGCATGAACCAAATAGAAGTAGTATGATATAACCCTGTGCTATGTGTGAGAGAGATACTACTTAGTTCCCTTTGTGTATGGAATCAAAAACTTTCCCGATTAGTGTTGCCTAGGTTGTAGGATAGTCAGATAGGTTTTTTTGGGAATAAGTCCACCGTTAGCCTAAATGACCGACCAAATGCGAATAAGTATCCCTGATCCTTATATTAAGCCTTATAGACCTACTTTCTTGTTTTCACCTGTCACTTTTTCATTTTTATCACAATGAACTTGTTTTGGCCCTGGTCCTCCTTGGACATTGTGCACCTCAACTCAGAAAATCGCCTTCATAACACTTTTGATGCTTAAAATGGTGAAAATATGCATTTACTTGGGTTGTATTGTCAGATATAATGTGTGTTTTATGTTTATTGCAGGTAAATTTGGTTGGAAGTGGCATGTATCAAAAACGAATGGAAAATCTCCAAAAAAAATCAAAGTTTTGACCGAACCATGAGTCTTTTAGTTACCTAACGACTTATGGCCTAAGTCATTATATTAACAGTGAGAAAGGTTGAATTTAGGAGTAAAATGGAAGACTGAATGCAAATCATTACGTGTGACAATGAGTCTGTCATGACTCGAGGCTACCCCCTAGTCACAACAACGATGCTTAAGGCCACCAGTGACCCCAAGCTAACCCATGGTCTGGTACCTACAATGAGCATTGAATGAAATGAAAATAAAATAACATGCATGGAAGATAAACCAATGAGGTACTATCATTTAGAGTACTGAAATATATAAAATGACATGTTTGAAATATCTGATAGACACTGGAAACTACGCCTGTCTGTCTGAAATAACTAATGAAAATTGAAAACTGAATAATTGTCTAACTTTCTAAAAACCTCTAAGTATCATAGAAAGTTGATGGTATAGACCCCTAACTAACTCCGATTGACATAAATAGATACTGAAATAACCGTAAAGCATGTCATGTCCTCGATGGAAGAGGACTCACCACTACTGTTGTAAGATATTGCTGGACTTTCTATGAACGATCAGGAAATTGAGCGTCTGAACCTATGTTATAAGACAACATAGCACAAGAGAAAAGTATGCAATCAGTACTTTTAATATACTAATACATGACGTAAGGACTAACTAAAATATATATGGTAACTGAACACGGATACATGGACCTTATAACCAAGAATGCAAGACAAAGTAAAGCATGTGCTGAAAAGATCTGAATAAAATAAATAATGTGTAAAACTGGTTGAATAATTATTGAAATCTAATTACATGGTCAAGCAAACCTAGACTGAGATAAATTGAATACTAGCTGAAACTATGGGAGATATCATAAAATCGACATGCCCCAATCTTAGCAAATCTAGGTCTAACCTGTAACCCCAGTATGAAGGGTGTCAGTACCTTGCCATGGGTACTGACACATGGTTGTGTGGATCCACTAAACTAGTGTCCCGAAGGACTAAGGAATCACCCTCTACTGGCAGGTACTCCTATGAGATACGTGTCAACCCTCAACTGGTAGGATAATATCTCAAACCTACGCTGGCTACGTAGTTTTGAAACTAAGGGATTGCTACTAAGGTTCACACCCTCCACTGGCGGGTGAGCCCCCATTCCTAGGTTCACTTGGTGCTAAATCCTACTCCCAACTAAACTGACACTGGTACTGACTTAAGTTCAACTGAACATAACAACTGATAGTGCTCAATATGATCATAACAACTGAGTACATGATAATATTAATGGTTTAACTGACTTATTACATGAAAGGTTTGAAACGTAAGTAAACACATCGGTATTAGGTGTTCATAACCCACTAGCACTGAATAATTAGAAACTTAGATAACAATAATAAGACAGTGATATAACATCATATTTCAAGGACCCAAAACATAAGACATTCATTAAACTGATGAGTTTCATGAGTTTGAACATAAGAATGAGTGAACCATGGCAAGGTAATACACAGTAACTTGAAATTTGAAGCATTACATAACCTAATTCACATGGGATCATATTAGGACATGAATTGAATTCACTTTCTAAGAAAAAGCATGGATTAAACCTATCTTGAACATGTAAGATTCAGAATGAAGGAAGAGTTCATACTTTAATCAAAGAGAGGCTTTTTGGGTTTAATGGGTGAAACAAACCCTTTATAAATACCCCACATACCTTAAAGTTATTGACTTTTTGAAGTAAACTTGACCTTTGAGACTTGGGAGATGATCTTGAGAAGGAACCCTAATCTTGTTCTTGAGAATGGAAGTAGGGATTTTGTATTGTTTAATTGATGGAAAAAATAGGAAAATTAACACCCCTTGGGGTTAAATGTCGTGGGTTGGGAGTTATAAGGGGAGAATAGACCAAAAAGACCTTTTAGAAACCCTCTAGAAGTCATTTGGAAGCCGTTCTGATGTGATTAGGTATGACTCATATGTTCTGGTTACGGGTCATACCTTGAGTCTTCACCAGGAACCAAAATTTTGGCTCCTATTGTTGAGGGTATGACTCCTCCTGGGGATGCGTATGTTCTGGGTACAGGTCATTATCAGGAGTCGTACCTTACTGGTAGCTTTGATAGTGCTTCAGTAATTTAGCCATAACTTTTCACTCCAATATTATATAAAGGCAAAATTTTTATCATTAGAAATATAATTCAATTATATATCTATTGGTGGATCCTTATATCATAAATTCTTTGTATAACAAAAGTTAGGCTCGTTTGGAGATGACTATAGTTATATACATCCCAAGAATTTATTCGCTAGGGGATTTTCTTACTTGTTCATGAGCTAGGAGCTATTTGAGGACTTAATATCTGTCCAAGTAAGTTATAAAGCTATCAAAACATGAGGCTTGGTATGTGGATCCTTCACTGATCAGGATATGAGTCATATCTTATGACTCGTAAAAAGTCATATGACTAGCCCTCATCCTCTCGTAACGTAGACAGAACTCATCTCACCTCACACTGACTTGGTTACGACTTTCCATGTATGATTCATATGATCACCTTATGACTTCCAAGGTTTAAGTTATACCTTAAAAAGAATATCACCCATCACATACTGACATAGGTACGAGTTGAGCATACGACTTATATGACGTCCATATGACTTAAAGGCATGAGTCGTATGCTGTATAGTAACTTCAAAACATTGGGTATTACAGAATCATAATGTGAAACATTTTGGGCATAAGAGGAGAAGTCCTAAAATTTTACACTTTGAGGCTCCAATGGAAATAGCTGAGGAGCACAAGTCATTATGATTGACAACAACTCGTGGTGAGGAGTCATTCTAACAATAGACCCAAAAGTACTGAAAGTGAAATTTCATTGGACTGACAATGAGTCCCAGCCAATGACTCACACATATGACAATGACTCACTACCACTAAGCTCAGATGAGAGCAATGAAGGCAGCCAATAAGTCATTATGAGTCCTAATGACGCATACCAGAGATGTGACCACTACCAACTTAGTTTTTCTATTTTTTTTGTTAGGTTTCCTTTGTTATTTTGAGTCTCTATAAATACCCTTGGGATACTTTTGTAATATTTTATGTACTTTGATATATTTTTACACACTTTATACTCTTGTTCTTGGTTTTTGGTTACATAATTAAATTGAGACTTTTAGTTTGATTCTTTCATTATTTTGTATTCATTCTATGCTTTTTTTTATCGACTTCCATGTTGTTATACAACCATGAGCGGCTAATTTCCTTAGCTAGGGTTGTGGGAACCCTGTGGATTAATGAAGTAGGGGAAGTGTGAGAATTGTTTAGATTATTTTTGTTGCATGTATTGTGATATTTTTCATATTAATTGCTTTCTTAGCTACTTTAAAAGCCAAGGGTTTGCCTGTATTAGAGATCAACCTCACAAGGAAGTTCGAGATTGGGAAAAAAATATTACAATAATTATTCGAGGCTATCAAGCCTCGTATAATAACTTGAAACCCCCAAGGTAATAGTTAAATTGGGATCAAAGTCCAGGGTTAGTATGGTGAAACCCTAAGATTCACAAGGTAAAGGTTGAAATTTACCAATGAGTCCACAATATAGTTAGTGATATCGATCTTGTCAGATTCTATATGCGTAGTAGTGAGATATTCAAATTAAGAACAACAAAACTATGGAGTTAGAAGATAGGGAAACATAGTATTAGTGTTCATTTCTGATTGTTTACAACTAAAGGAATTTGAGTTTTGAGACTATTTATTGAATACTGCAAACCCTCACTTACTTTCCCTCACTTTCGGATCATTCAACAAGTTTGAGATAAGAATTCGACCTATTCCCTGTAGAATTGACCCCAATCTAGTTGGGTTACTATAATTTGATAGTGATTGTATTATATATTTTTAGAGGTATAGTTTAGGAGACATCAACCTTTAAGGAACACTGTCTTATTCAAATATGAATGGTATGATTCAACAAAAGATGTTGGTGTTAAGAAGCATAAGCAATACAAATTGATTGATATTAATCATCATCGTTAATATTAAAAATATGAATCTTTTATTCTTGAAAAGGAAGCAACTCGTGTGTTGGGTTCCTTATCTAAGCAAGAAAAAGGACAAGGATGATTGGCTAGATGTATTGAAGGTCAAACCACAAAATGTTGTTGAATTACCAAATGAGAAAGTGATGACAACTTTAAAATCAAACGTTCTATTTCAAGTTGAAGAAGTTGAAGTATATGAGATAGATATATCTATTTTAGTTGATGAAAATATACTCTTACATGATCCAAATAGGAATGTGATTGAAATGAATGATATTGCATCCAACCATACACTCAAGTATACATAGTCGCGCAAGTAATATAGTGGCTTTTGTGAGCCGGATATCAATCCCTTGGGGACATGGTAATCAGAAAGCAACCCAATTCAAGTGTTACTATGGATGTTAAGCAAGTGAAAATTGTAACTAAAGAGAGTAAGTTTTGAGTTTTAAAAGTAACAATAAACTATAACAAGAAAGTAAGGTATTTGAAATAATAATGAGGAGATATCCAGGGTCAAGGCAATATAAAAAATCCAACAAACCCATACAATCTGGTCGGTTAAGCCAACTATCTTAGTTGTTGATTCATGGGGTTAATAACATGATTATTATCTTTTGAATAGGCCACCGACTTTACTAGATATGGGTCCGGACAACACAAGAGTCTGCCACTAGAATCCTACCCTTGTCTCCAATAATCTATCTAAATTATCCCCACAACTACTTCGTTGAGCAAGGATGTGAGAACTAATTCAAATGAATCTATGTGTCACCCCTTATTTGAACCAAATGGGTGAATTAGGTATATTCTTATCCTAACCACAAATTGTATCCTTAATTCATCGAAAAGACAAGAACCTACTCCATATGTTACAGATAATCTAATGTTCCTCCTTTGGGATTACAATAGAAATATAATTGTATTCTGAAGGTCATGAGTCAATAGAATAATAATTACAAGAACATATGAAAAACCAAATATGATAATCAAATTGATTGAATCCTACGTAATCATGTTCGTACGCTCAAATGTAGAAAGGGGGTATTTATGAACTCATAGTCATAAAAGGAATCATAATAATTTAATTCATAACTAAATACAATAAGAAAAATAAAGTAAAGAATAAAAACCCTAGCATAGAGCCCTTTGATGCCTTCTCCTTGCTCCAATCTTGTGTTGTTCCAAAAGTGAGTTGTAATTGTGACTAAGTACTCCTTATATAGTGTTTTAGGTTGTCCATAGGCTTAAAAATGAAAAACATATTCATTGACAACTTTTCACCCAACTTAAATTAGTAAAGAATCAACTTTTCGCCGCTTGGGGAGGGGGGCATCGCAAGCCAATTGCATGCTAGGGGGAGCGGCGTAGAAAAATAGAAGGGGTGAGGTAGTATGACCTCAAACTAGAGGGTTTACCTCATTTACATCTCCTATCTTATGAGGGGTGAATCACAGGTCCCCTTCCCATGCTATAAGGGGTTCAGCGCAAGGCCCCTCCCTCAGGATGAGGTTTCATCTGATTTTTGCTCCCATCTCCTTGTACGTTTGTTCTTGTTTCCCCACTTTGTATGACGTTTTTGTAGTATTAAATTATATTACATAACACCTCCAATGGTATAATACAAAATCATACAACAATATTTAGTCCATACAACATAATAAAGCTCATCATAGTACAATAGAACAAGAATAGTTCAAGCTAGCATCACTAGTTTTCTCATCTAAACTCTATTTGATCATTTTGATGCTTGACTTACTTTTAATGCACTTTAAACACTCTAAACATGTAACTTAAACAAAAAGTATACAGTTACACCCTTAATACCTAATTAAGTACACCAAGAAGTCCTCAAAACTGAGCTAAACGCACGTAGATAGTGACACTTATGTGCATAAGTAAGCCTAAGATCACACCCGACACTCAAATCTTTGTTCATCCTCAAAAACTCTTTACATTAAGAACCATAAAGTAATAATTTAAAAGCACTACCAAAACTAAGATACTCCAGATAGAACTATAATAACTACATGAATTGCAAGTTCCTCATTTAGCGTGTCACATTACAACTGAAAACTCATGAACACTATTTCAAGACTTCCTAGCCTCAGTAATTGACTCTTCCAAGTCAGAAAACTCATGCACATTACTCAACTAAGAGAAAATTTAAGTCAACTATCAATCATTAAACATGCACTCTCACCATAAGAGAGTCATCTTATTCACTTACTAATATGCAATTTATCACAAGAATGCATGTAAGAATTAATTTTTCTCATTCTCAGAAAGAATTCACATGTCACATAAGATTAACCATAAGTTTGACCTTAGTGTAGTACTCCATTGATGTCAGAACCTTAAATTTCAAGATCAGGTAGGACTTTAAAGGTTGTAATGTAGGCTAAAGGATACAGAGGTACTATTCTAGGTAGTAATAGTGATTATCTTCCTTAAGCGCTTTAATAGATCATACTTTAGATTAACCTCATCTCTAACCATCCTATTTTTAATAATTTTTATTTTCCTACGTCTCTTTTGTTTTGCCCCATCTCTTTAATCTATCTTACACATCTTTAGTAGGAAGTATTTGCCATCAACCCATTATTCACTTTTGAAAAACATTATTGCACTTTTTCCTCCCAAAAACACAAACTTTTTAACACACCAAAATCTATTTCCTTGGAGCATCACTTTTACTTCTTCCATCTTTAATTATACTTTTCTTAACATCTTAATCTTTATACTAAGGCACTTAGGAGTTTTAGTTCAAATTACCAATTGAAAAGAAAAGGAAAAAGCTACATATAATGCTACCAAAGAATAGTCTAAAGGCTCAACGGGAACTAAAATCATGCAAAAATGAAAGATAAAGTAGGTATAAAACATGGTTGTCAAAGAAATGATTATATCATCTTCTAAACTCAATATTTTTTTATTTCGCTTTGAAAACACACTGGGAAAGTTCTTGACATCAATATGCAAAGGAGTATAATAAAAATCTCACTCACACATGCAACATACTTTAATCAATAAAGATCTATATAGACTATCTCCCAAGCAACAGAAAGACTTAAAAATTAAGCCAATATCATACAACAGTCAAATAAATAAGCCTAGGTGTTTCAAAAATAATCATTCAACTCATTATACATCATGCCACATACACAACCAACTTGCATCATGTAATCATGTATATCACCTAAAAAGAGCATCTCAATTCATTACTAATAACAAAAACTTTAAAATTACTCCTAAAAATTAAAAAGGATATTGGGTTCAAAGAAATTCCATTCAAAAAATAACCAAAAATAAAAACTGAGTGGTGGGTGAAGTGTGTTTCTATTAAATAGACAAAACAAAAAAATTGAAAATAAATAAAGATAAAATCTTTTAGTAATTTTTTCAAAAAATTTAAACATAACTAGACATCTTATGCAACTCTTAACCTTGAACAAACAAAAAATTCACCATGCCGCACTTAAAATCACACTTTATTCCCAAAGTATAAATTAATAGTAAGGATAGAAATACTATTTGAGGCCTCTAGGCCTAGCTTAGTAGAATCATAACCATCAAAGAGATCCATAGGATCCCATACTCGGTTTTTGTTATGCTCCTTAGCTCAAATCTCCGGTACTTAGACCTCGCTTTCAACTGTTATCCCAAAAAAACAAAGGTGATACAAAAGAAAAACTAAAAAATTATAATAACTACCTTAACTTGGGTTGCCTCCCAAGCAGCGCCTGATTTATTATCACGGCAAGACTAAATTCACAACTCTTAACCACATTATTGCATCCTTTTCCTCTTACTCTAAGCCTATCATTTTATTATTTTCTAACCTCTTGAGTTCTTACTCTCAAGGTATTCAACTCTTTCTATACTTAAATTTTCAGGCTCCCCTTCAAGTTTCTTAATTTTAGGCTTAATTGTCAATTTAGAAAACTCCATAAAAGAGTCTAAAGAGGTAATTAGAGGTTTGCACTCCTCCAGCCCATGCTCATCTACTTCTATAGCAATAATTATGCATATATATTTGTAGTGTAAGGGTGTATTAATTGCTTTGTACACGCTGAATACGACCTCTTTATCATTCATTCTTAACTTAGGAGTGCCCTCTCTTACATCTATCAGTGCTACTCCAGTAGCCAAGAATAGATATCCTAATACAATTGGCACCCCATTATCTACATCATAATCAAGAATAATAAAGTCAATATCAAGAATAAACTTACCAACCTAAAACACCATGGGCTCTAGACCATGCAAAATTTTATGAGTTTAAGCCTTCTATTGATCATACGACTCACCATACTTGTCGCATGGTGTAGGTACGAGTCTAGGGACCTTAATTATATATTGGTCAGTGTAATGTTCGCCAAGTTCTAATCTTTGTACGTGAAGACTCCATACGAGTTGTATGTACATAAGATGAGAGGTAAGGTCTAATCGTATATTATCCAGTATCTAGCCTAGATGTTTTTGCTTAGGGTACAACTTATAGGTTACTAGTAATATAGTTAGGGGAGGAGTTAGGATAAGGAGGTGTGTGTTAGATAAAATGTGATGTACAACTTTCTGGTCACTCATATGAGTGAGGGGTCCAAACTGTACCAACTTGCGGGAATTTTTACAATTTAAGTTGGGCTCTTCTAGAAATTTCCCCCTGATAAATACTTTTGACCCCATGACATAAAAAACCTTTGGAGGCTTTTTTAACCTATAATTCTCAATAAAACAATCTCAAATATGTTTTAAGTTATAAGTTCAAGAAAGGCGAGAGCTTTCTTCAAGGCAATCAATTAAGGCTCTAAAGAGGTGGTTTATCTCCATCTTTCTTGTTGTCTAAGGTATTTTACTCATTCCTCATTATTAGTGCAACTACAATCATGTTTTAAAGAATAGTTTTTAAGATATTATTATGGTAATGTTTAGGTTTGGAAATATATGTTGGGGATTTTAGTTATTCTTGGTTGGATAATATTTTCCCATGCTTTTCTTATGGTTTTCAAGTTATAGTTGTGGTTTGAAACATGTGGTTGCATTGGAATGGTCAATTGATACTTGGTTTTGGTTTCGGAAAATCTATGCCCTCAACAGGTTTGTTAAAATGCCTATAAGAATGCTTTTGTCACATAGTTTAACTATTATTGAAAACTTTGCATTGCATAATATGGTAATGGAACTTAAATTGGTTCGGTTGGTTTTAAATGGATTGGTAAGACTTTGGTGGCCATGGATCTGGTTTAATTAGAAATCTTATGAGGTACATCAGAATCCCTTAGGACTTGGTTAATAATATTGCTTGCAAGCTATAATCGGTATTATGATACCACTTCATAATGCCTTGATAATTGACTTTCATAATTGATGATTTTGTTATGTGCTAAATTTTTTAATTAGGAAATAATAGAGGGTTGTAATAGCGAATTGTGAAGGTGTGAGTTCTAAGGACGGACACTGAAAACTCCTGTTTGCTGACATGAGGGTTTGTCATGGTGACCATATGCTTGTAGGGAATATGGAAATCCCTAAAGTTATACTTGTATATATGTATAATGGAGGGTGAAGGGTACATGAGAATCCTCAACCCCTATGATATCTCCGATTCGTGTGGCTCTTGTTCAAGGGGTAACACTGGACACATATATACCATAGGTGGATTATGATGGTAAAGCTATAAAACAAGGTTTAAGGTTTTAAATGCACACTAAACACGGTCCCCTTTCCCACCATGATATATATGTATGTATATGATTGGATATGACAATTTACTTTGATTTTGAATAGTGATATTATTTTATACTTACCCCTGAGTACATACTAGCATTCACCCGTTAACCCATATTTGGGTGTTGCATCCCCATATGATGCTGGAACTGTCCATACTAGTCCTCCTGCTTAGTGATCTTAGATTTGGGAACAGCTTTGTGTTGGACTGAATTAGTGAGTTTCTATACTCCAAAAGACTCAATTTCATGGTATATACTTCTTCTCATACTTATGTTTCTTTAATGGACTTTGTTTTTAGCTATGGTTGGAGGCATGTCCCAACTGGATGTTCTTCGATTTCAGTTAGAGGCTTTGTATGACTATTATGGGCATGGGTGGTGTCGGTATTGGTGTTAGCCTTGGCATTGGTATTGGTACTAGGGCTAACACTGACTGGATTCTTGGTTGGATGTTTGGATGATTATGGTTATGAACTTTATTGAATGTCTTTCAATTATAATTATTGCTCTTGTTATATGCTTAAAATTCATCCAACATTAGGGTAAAGGGCAGTTAAGGTTGGGAATTGGGGCGGTCTCTAATCTGGGTCAAACTTGAGATGCCCAACATGACTAGGCTCTAGTTCAAGTTATGTTAGATTGGTCTCAGAGCCCTATCTTCACGGTTACTTAGGAGTCCACAAAGTCATGTCTAGTAGAGTCATTTTAAAGGTATGTAGTATGCCATACTCATAAGGGAGAGCCTACGAGGCATTTAGAAATAATTCTCTTTCTTGTATTATATTTTTAAGATGTAGAGCCTAAGGTCTTAAATTCTTCTCTAATCTCTATTTGTTTACTTCTTAGATCATATCTCCTCAATGATCTGATACTTACGTAAAATCCTTTATCCCAATTGAGGACAATGTTGATGGGACTTGTTCTACTTATGGGGTCCAGACCTATTTAAGGGGTCCAATTTCTAATTATCCTCCTGGAGTTCCACCAGTTCCCCCTAGTCTTCCACAAGCTCCTCATGCTGATGTGATGAATATTAAGTTTTATCAGTTTATCCATATATTAACACAGTTGGTAGATTTTCATACTGAGTGTGGTACTACTGTTACTCCATCTTTTGAGGCCATAAGGGATGGCCAATTCATGGGGTTGAACCCTCCAACCTTTACTAGTGTTAAGGTAGAGAAGGATCCTCAGGATTTTATAGAAGAAATGGATAAGATTTTTTGCGTTATATGTGCCACTAATGTGGAGGGCATGGAGTTTGCTTTCTACCAGCTAAAAGATATGGTATTCCATTGGTACTAGGAATAGGATCAATCAAGGGGTGGTGATGCTGAGTCAGCTCTATGGAAGAATTTTTCTAATGCTTTTCTGGACTGCTTCTTTCCTCAGGAGCTTAGGGAAGTAAAGACGAAAGAGTTTTTCTAAAGATTTAATATGGGAGAGTAAGGCTTCCTTGTTTATTATGGACATGGATATCTTTAGGTTGGTTGTACACATGCAGTAGGTAGGGGAAGAGAAGAAGAACTAGACTGATTAGGAGAGAGGTAGAAAAAAAGTATAGGTTCTCTGAGTAGGGTATTGGCTAACAGTAGACTGGCAGGGATGGTGGTAAGTGGCCCAAGAAGAAGTGGGGCAACTCTATGTCTTACTCGATGGCTAGTGCTCCCTACCCGAAGTCATAGGGTGACAGGCATTTCTAAGATGGTGACAACTTCAGGGCACAGTGTGCCTAATCTTAGGCTAATAGGCTAAATGAGCTCCATCATATCCTCTCTACAGGTTGTATGGTAGATTGCATTAGGATTTTTGTATAGAAGAAAGGAATAAGTGCTTCAGCTATGGTCAACCAGGGCATATGCTTAGAAACTTTCCTATTGGTAAGGTTGCCTCTAGGGAAAACAAGGTTCTAGATGCCTCGTATTCAGCTCCATGACCAAAGGGTGCACCATCTGGTTCCTGCACTGGTCGGAACTGTCTTTATTCTTTCACTACCTGATAGGAGTCTGAGGCATCACTTGATGTCATGACTGGTATGTTGAAACTCTTTTCCCATGATATGTACTGTTTACTTGATCTAGGGTCCACTCTATCTTATGTGACCTCATTTGTGGTTGTGCATTTTATTTTGGTTCGAAGTGTGTTTCAAATCCTATTTTTGTTTCTACCCTAGTAGGTAAATCTATAATTCCTGCAAGAGTCTATATGGGGTGTTTCATATCTATTGGTAGTAAAGAAACCAATGTGGATCTATATGAATTAGATATGG
Organism: Capsicum annuum; assembly: GCF_002878395.1. Classification (NCBI taxonomy): domain Eukaryota; kingdom Viridiplantae; phylum Streptophyta; class Magnoliopsida; order Solanales; family Solanaceae; genus Capsicum; species Capsicum annuum. Next base: position 62,570,741 of record NC_061114.1, read on the forward strand.
TGAATTTTAATGTTATGTTGTGGATGGACTAGTTGCATTCATGCTATGCTTCACTAGACTATTAAACCCGTATGACTGTCTTTAAATTCCCTAATGAGTCAGTTATTGAGTAGGGGTGGTTCCCTAGATCCTAAGGGGGAGTTCATATCATATCTTAGATCTTGGAGATTAATCTCTAATGGTTGTCTCTATTATCTAGTTTGGGTTAAAGATTCTTCTTTGGATAGTCCTTTGCATTCTGTCCCGGCGGCTAATGAATTTCCTGAGGTCTTTCCTGATGACCTTCCAAGTGTTCCTCTTGATAAAGAGGTTGAGTTTGGGATTGATCTTGTTCTGGACACTCTTCCTATTTCTATTCACCTAGATAGAATGGCTCCAGCTAAGTTGAAGGATCTTAAGAAGCAACTCAAAGATCTTTTAGATAAGGGCTTCATTTATCCTAGTGTGTCCCTCTGGGGTGAACCATTGTTATTTATGCGCAAGAAGGATGGTTTCCTTCAAATATGCATTGATTACTGGCAATTGAACAAGGTATTGGTAAAGAATAAGTATCCTCTTCTAAGGATAGATGATTTGTGATCAGTTGAAAGGTGCTAAGTTTTTCTCTAAAATTGATCTTCTATTTAGGTATAACCAGCTGAATATTCGGGATATGGATATCCCTAATACTGCCTTTTGTGGCACTTCGAGTTTCTGGTTATGTCTTTTGAGTTGACCAATGCCCCTGCAGAATTCATGGATTCGATGAATAGGGACTTCTGTTAGTTTCTGCATCTGTTTGTCATTATTTTTATAGTTGACATTTTTGTTTACTCTAAGAGTGAGGTGGATCATGACAATCACCTTTGCATTATGTTGCAGACCTTGAAAGAGCAGCAGTTGTATGCTAATTTTTTAAATGTGAATTCCACTTGAATGTTTTCACTTTTCTGGGTCATATAATTTCTAGTGTAGGGATCATAGTGGATCCACAGAAAGTTGCAGTGGTGAAGAAGTGTCCTAGACCCACGAATCCAACCAATATTCAAAGCTTGTTAGGTTTAGCAGGTTACTATAGGAGTTTTATGGAGAGTTTTTTTACTATAGCTGCTCTGTTGACTACATTGACTCAAAAGAAGGTAAAGTTCTTGTGGTCTGATGATTGTGAGGCGAGTTTTAAAAAATTGAAGGATAAGCTAACTTTGACTCCGATGTTGAATTTTCCTGAAGGCATTGATCGATTTGTGGTCTACTGTGATGCATCCCTTATGGGATTTGGTTGCGTTCTGATGCAGCATAGAAAGGTGATAGCTTATGCCTTTAGATAGTTAAAGGTGGATGAGAGGAATTATCCAACTTATGACTTGGAACTACTAGGTGTTGTATTTGCATTGAAAATCTGGCGTCACTATTTCTATGGGGTATATGTGGATATCTTTTCTGAACGTAAGAGCATGTAGTATGTGTTTACTTAGAGGGAGATTAACTTCAGGCAAAGAATATGGTTTGAGCTTTTCTAGGACTATGATATGAGTTTTCACTACCACCCAGGTAAAGCTAACATGGTTGTTCATGCTCTTAGCAGGTTATCTATGGGGAGTCGGGCTCATGTGGATAAAGGGAAGCAGGATTTGGTGAAGGACATTCACCATTTGGATAGCCTTGGGGTTCGCCTCTTGGACTTTGAGGATGTTTGACACACCTCAAAATTGGGACATGTCATATAGGAACCTAAGCCCACATGAACCGAACTAAAGATCACCCGTTAACCCAACCTAATCGTCATCACAACTACCGCAAGAGTCAGGTGATTACCAACCTTATAATAAGACAGTATAAATGTAAGGCTAATAGTCAAAACATAAACAATATGTAAAATTTCATTAATGACAATAGTCTAGCCAATATACCTAAGTCTACAGTCATCCATAATACCTCTATAAGAATCTGAAGTCTAAATATATGAACATATATAGGGACATGCCCCCGACAATAACCAATATCAAGTATAAAACATAAGGTAAAGTGACTATGAAATATGTGACTTTTAAAAAATAGAAGCTCACCACTTCAATATCACACACAATCTGCCAGAACACTTGGTCACTATGTAGGAAAAGAAGATGAAGCTGCAGCCCCTATGTCGCATAGGGACATAGCATCTGGAGATAGTTAGCGGTTGGAGTGGTAGCATATAACCTAATAATAAGGAAAAATACTACATTTGTTCAAATCCATGCCAAACCATCATATAAGATCACATTTGCATAAATAAAGGCATATATAAAGATACATGTACATATAGTTACACAATGTGCCAAACTATGAAACGTCATAACATGCATTCTTGAATTATTCATTCATGTGACATGGAACGAAGGACTTCCCAACCTTCCACCCTTATATTTTAGACATATAGGGTTTCTACGTTACAATAGGAAAGAGGAAACGGACCTCGAACCAACACATCATCTATGTAGGTGGACACGAACCAAAAACCAATATACCTCTTATGGTAAGTGGACACGAGCCACGAACCAACTTACCCCACATGGTAAGAGACTTGGAACACAAACCAACACACCTTGTATGGTAAGTAGAGTTAGACAACAAACCAACATGCCTTGTATAGTAAGTGGACTTAGAACACAAACCAATACGCCTCATATAGTAAGTGGACTTGGACCAAAAATCAATACGCCTAATATGGTAATTGAACTTGGACCACTAACTAACTCCCACTATAAGTGGACTCGGACTACAAACCGACACACATCCTATGATAAGAGGACTCAGACCAGAAATCAACACACATCTTATATCATCAACAATCAATATTTGGACTCTAGCCCTCCTTAATCATGTATCAACTTCTATACCATTCAACACATAAGGGCTCGAACCCATTTAAGTAATTCTAGCCACCAAGGCTATATATTAACACCATACACAACCACATGGTCTTTTCCAACCCAAATTAACCATTAATCATATAGATAGGCGCAAGGTCTTAGTTCATAACACGATTTAAGTTCATTTATGGTCACCAAGACCTCTACAAACCAATCATTCCTCATTATTATCCTCCTACACACCTTCTTTATTCAAATTTAATTCAAATTCATGTTTTAGGTGCTATGACCTATTTGGCCAACCACTATTAAGGACATCTATTTACTCCTCGCATGGACAACAAGGCCTCTATCAAACATTATCTTATTTATTTCCACTAGACCAATACCATAGATACACAATTGACCTTCATAAAACCATTTAACCACTAGCCACTATAATGGACTAAATGCCTTGATTCAATTCATCATCAATTCAATTTACGGCCATAAAGACCTACATAACTATTCACATTTTATTAGCAAGCTTATACCACATTCTCACCATATTTTAGTTTAATATACTATTCAAATTCAAATTCATATTTAGGGGCTTCAATCCCTTATTAGTCATTAACCCAACAAGATCATCAACTATATAATACATGGATCTCAATACCTTCACAATATCAATTATCAATCATTCATGCTTATTGGGCCATTGCCCTAATTCAAAACATCACCAACATATAACTAGATAATTTACTTAGACATTTTCACATGCACCTTGTGTGCATACCTTTAACAAGGCTATTTTAATGGTAAAAATCATCAAGATTAGGGTTGCTTAAGACCCTCATGTTAAAACACATACAACAAGCACCCACATATGCAATTCATCATCAATAACATGAATAAACACAAGTATAAGCAAGAAAGAAAATTATTCATCATTAGGCAACAAAACCCTTTTTATTTGATTTCAAAAACACCATTGTACACTTACTAATCCAAGTATAAAATACATTATTTTAGAGTTATTTAACAAGGGGAATAGTTCCATACCTTAAACAAGATGGTTCACCAAGAACTTGACTCCTCTTTATCTTCTAGATGAGCACCCTCCAAACCCTAGCCTCCAATATTGCTTCAAGAAGATTTTAGAGTATTTTGGAATTTTGGAGTCTTGTAATAATGAAGATTTAGGAGGCTACAATGTCTTATATAATGAAGGGAATTGGGGTTTTAGGAAAGGAAAATGACCACGTGGCCCTATTTAAAAGTTAGAAAATGACCCATCCATGGGTAAGACTCCCCCATACTACTCATAAGGGAAATATAACCTAGGATACAAGTGGTACCCTAACGCATACCCTAGGATCTACCTATGTCACATACACTATTAAGGGTATGACTATCTATCATTTATTCGTATCCACAAGGTACGACTCATACCCTAACAATATCTAAGGACCGTATCAACAACAGTCCACTCTTCACCAAGAACCACGCACTATACGAATTATCTAGGTATGAATCATACCCTTGTGTATGAGTTAGAGAAGGACAAGTCATATAGAGGATAGAATGTATCCTCATAGGCTGCTTAAGGTACGAGATGAGGGGGATAAGTGGATATGAGTCTTTTACCAATGGTATGAGTATCTTGACCAATCTTACCTTTTCCAACTTACTTAAAACCAAAAAATTTACAAGGCCTAGATCTTGGGTGTTTCAATGGTGATGTATGGGTACAAGAAGTGGTATGGTCTTCTCTTGGTGCTGAAATCAAAGAGAAACAGATGTTAGATCTAGTCTTGATGAGAATCAAGGGCGATATAGGTGGGATGAAAGTAATGGCCTTCGATATTAGTGGTGATAGTACTTTACGGTACCAAGGGAGGTTATGTGTTTCTAATATAGATGGTTTGTGAGATAGGATCCTGGCTGAGGCGCATAATTCATGCTATGTTATTTATCTTAGTTTGATGAAAATGTAACATGACCTCAAGGAAATGTATTGGTTGAACAATATGAAGAAGGATGTGGCTAATTTTATGGACAAGTGCATGGAGTTCTAGCTAGTGAAAGCTGAGCACATGAGGCCCAAGGGATTGTATCAAGAGATTGAGTTGTCTGAATGAAAGTGGGAAGTGATCAACATGGATTTTGTTACTGGTATCGCTCGATCTTAGAATCAATTTGATTTGATTTGGGTCATCATGGATAGTATGACAAAGCCAGCTCTCTTTTTGCCAGTGAGTTCTAACTTCTTGGTTGAGGATTATGCAAGGTTGTACCTCCAAGAGATGATGAAGTTGCATGGGATACCTATAATGAATCTCACGATCATTTTTCTATATTTTCATACATTTTTGGTAATCAGAGATTTTCTATAACTTCCCCAAATTATTGTTGACTTATTGGGACAGATAGTTCGGTTCTCAGGTGGTTCATTTCAGAATTATAGTAATATCTAATATATTATGGAATATTTAATTTGAATTCACATTTGGTAGAAATATAATTTATTTCCTTCTAAAATATTTTTGATATTAACTATATTCTTTAAGTTATGTTATATTTGTATTATTTTCTAATATCTTTTTATAGTCTATCAATATTTTAAGTGGAGATAGTAAATATAGAATATTAAAATATTATTATTATATAATAGAGGTTTGATTATAAATAATTTTCAATTAATTATGATATATTCAAAATAATATATTTATTTTATGATGAATCTATGCAATACCCGAGTATATACATTACAGAATTAAATTTGATAATTAGTGGTTATATATGTGACATATGTCACCTTAAGTGGCAATGGTAGGAGTTATTAGTGATGACTGTTAGGTAACAATCCATTTAACAGGCATAATTGTCATTAAATTGCCAGCAACCTTTGTATATATATAAGCAATAATTCTCTAATTATGTATAGGTGTTCATTATATATTACCACCAAGATGATATATTGTTATACGTATACAGAACTTGTTAATATTTATATTATTAAGAGTAGTTTTTCCATATATCCACTAACGATATAATTGGTAATTGAGAAAGAAATTAATTATCCATATTAAGTTATCCAAGTTTAGGTTCTAGTAGTATTATCTGGAGGCTTCGCAAAAAGTCATTTTAGCTTTGGCATCTAGGTAGGCTAGGCTTACCCTACCTTTAGATTGAGCTTATTTACTGAAATTCTGAACTATTATGCTAGCTTTGGATGATTACTTATAGTTGCGTATCATTTGATATATATAACATGCCTTATTTGTACAAATTAGGATCCTATTTTAGTAAATTTTATATTTTGTCTTTCAATATAACATAGCATTTATCACTTTAGGACATGAAATTAAATTGCAAAACCTTGAATCCGCCTCTTTAAAATTAAGATAAACGTACAGTAATTAGATGTATTTTAGCTTCTTTTCAGGTTCAATATATATTTTATTTCTGTCATTGATTGTGAACTTTTGTACCACGTTTACGTTTTTATGGTATGATATAGATTTTAATATTACAATTGGGTAGGGTTACTATGAGTTTCAGTTCGAGTTCGGCATTTGACTATACAGTGGTTATTATAAATTTCGGTTCGAGTCTAGAATCTAATTATGGTTATGGTTCCTTTGAGCTTCGGTTCAAGCCCGACATCTGATTATGAGTTCGGTTATATATTTTTCCTCTCGTTACTATCCATTGGTGTTGGTTCAGGTACGTGCATATCTTGATGTCTATCATGATTTCTTTGGATTGGCATAGTTACAAATTATTTATGTTTATTTTCTTTAATTGCTACTTGTGTGTCCCACTGGCTTATGGGGGTATGGTTGGGTTAATTGTCTTCTTTAGTATGCCTAGCGGGTTTATAGGGAGCCAGCTAGGTTATGTTGTGTTCCTAGTGGGCTCATGGGGGCCTAGTTAGGTTATGCTTGATTTGTTTGTAATTACTACATTATTTATTTTCTGTATTTCTTACATTTATCCCTTTATCTCATTGACGTAGCTTGGAAGTTGTTTACCTTTCTGTCCTTTTCTACTATTGACTTAGATTATATCCTTGAATTATAGTTACACCTTTTCTGTATTGAGTTCATCGGCCGATGATGCCTACTAATTACCCATTGCTTTGGTACTCATAATACACTTCTGCATCTTTTCCATGATGCAGATTCGAGTCGTAGTAGCCGACATTGATGTGGTTCCTACCTTCCAGTACGAATTCAGAACAGGGTGAGCTTACTATCATTCAAGGTTGATCCTCCTTTTTCTACTATGGTTTAGTTTTTTGTACTCGAGACTACTTGTGTATACTGGGTATATTTTGGATTTTGTCTAGCACTCTGGGTATCGTTTAGTAGTGGCTCTAGTACCGACCTTACCAGCTCTTAGGAGGGATTCTTTTGTGTATTTTCTTATTTTTCTTCCCTCATTTTAGTATATGAGATATGTTTACTTTCTATTTGTTACTTTTTATTATTGCTATCGTTATACGCAATCTTTTCTGATTTCTATATATTAGCCCGTTATCTATTATTTTGGGCTATGGCTTGGCTTACCTACAAGGGGGGATAAGATAGGTACCCTCATGACTTGAGAAACCAGGTCATGACAGTACCTGTCTATATAATCTCCAATCGTAGTACACAGTTTTTATCTCACTTTTGGCGGTGATTTCAAAAAGAGTCAGGGACTAAGGTACGTTTGAGCACTTCTTTTCACCCATAGTCAGATAGGCAAGCAGAAAAGACTATTTAAATATTGGAGGATATGCTTCGGGCTTACGTGATTGACTATGGTAGTAGTTGGGTTAAACATTTTCCTATTTTAGGGTTTGCTTACAACAATAGCTACCACTCTAGCATTGGGATGACTCCATTTGAAGGGTTGTATGTTAGGAGGTGTGGTCTCCTATTGGGTGGATCGAGCTTGGTTAGGCGGATATGATTGGACCTGATTTGTTTCACCAAGCTAAAAAAAAGTGAAGGTGATTTAGGATAGACTTAAGGCTTCCCAAAGTCGCCAAAAGTCCTATACGGATGTGAGGCGTAGGAAGTTAAAGTTTGAGGTTTTGGATAAGGTGTTCCTGAAGGAGTCTCCCATGAATGAAGTGATGTATTTTGGGAAGAAAATAAAGATCAGTCCCCGATAAATGTGTCCTTATGTGATTTTAAAGACGGTTGGTAATGTTCCATATGAGTTGGAATTGCCTTAGAGTTTGAGCTCCATTCACCCGATATTCTATGTTTCTATGTTGAGGAAGTGTATTGGTGATCCTTTGCAAATTTTTTCTATCAAGGATATTGGTATTTTGGATTCTCTATCTTATAAGGAGGTCTTTATTGAGATCTTCGATCGTTACGTTCATCAGTTGCGGACCAAGGATGTGGCCTCAATAAAGGTTCTATGAAGGAACCACAAGGGTGAAGAGACTACTTGGGAAGCTAAAGAGGACATAAAGTGCAAGTATCCATTCCTATTTTCTACTTCAAAAATTCATGAGAAAGGTATGTGTTCTTCATAATGTCTTTATTTTTAAACATTATTAAGGAAAAGATTGACTTCCTTGGTAAAGGTAAGGGTTGGAATGTTTTGGGATTTAATCATGCTTGTACTGCATTATTCCATCCTTGAAGGATGAATGATCCAAGTAGGGGAGAATTGAAACACCTTGGGTTCTTCTCCTTATAAAATTTCATAAGTTTGAGCTTTCTGTTGATCATACGACTCACCATACTAGTTATATAGTGTGGGTACGGGTCTAGAGATTCTAGTCGTATGTTGGTCAGTGTGATGTTTCCCATGTTCTATTCTTGGTATGAAAATACTACATACAAGTTGTATGTATATGATACGAGAGGTAAGTTCCTACCGTATATTGTCTATTATCTAGCCTAGATATTTCTGCTTAGGGTACAACCTATAGGATACTAGTCGTATGGTTAGGATACGAGTTAGGCTAAGGATTTATATGTTAGACATAATTTGATGTCCAACTTTCTGATCAAGGTACGAGTTGAAGGTACCAGTCATATGATGTAGGTATGAGTCAGTGGTCCAAACTGTACCCACCTGTGGAAATTTTTACAGTTTAAGTTGGGGGTATTCTCGACATTTACCCTAATAAATCTTCTTGACCCCATGATATAAAACACCTTTGGAGGCTTCCTTAACCCATTATTCATAATAGAATACTCTCTAAATACTCTTAAATCTCTCTCAAGCTCTTGATTCAATAAAGGCTAGGGTTTTTTTCAAGGTAATAAATTAAGTCTCTAAAGAGGTGGTTTCTCTCTGTCTTTCTTGTTGTCTAAGGCAGGTTACTCCTCTCTCGTTGTTAGTTCAACTAAAAGAATGTTTTAATGAATTTTTTCATGATATTATTACGGTAATATTTGGGTTTGGAAATATATGTTGGGTTTTGGTTATTCTTAGTTGGATAATGTTTTCCCATGCTTTCTTATAGGTTTCAAGTTATAATTATTGTTTGAAACATGTGGTTGCATGGGAATAGTCAATTAATACTTGGTTTTAGTTTTGGAAACTATATGCCTTCAACATGTTTGTTAAAATGCCTATGAGAATGCTTTTGTAAAATAGTTTGACTATTATTGAAAACTTTGCATTGCATAATATGGTAGTGGAACTTAAATTGGTTTGGTTGGTTTTAAATGGATTGGAAAGGCCTTGGTGGCCATGGCTTTGATTTAACTGGAAATCTTGTGGGGTACATGGAAATCCCCTAGGACTTAGCTAATGACATTGCTTACAAACTATAAAAAGTATGAGGATACCAATTTATAATGCCTTGATAATTGACTCTTGGAATAGATGGTTTGGTTATGTGCTAAATGTTTTAATTGGGAAATAATGAAAAGTTATAATAGCTAAACGATGGACAGACATTGAAAACTCATGTTTGCCGGCATGAGGATTTATCATGGTGACCATATGCTTGTGGGGTACACGAAAATCCCCCAAAGTTATTCTTGCATATAAGTATCATAAAGGGAAAATGGTACACGGGAATCCCTAGGCCCTATGATATCTCTGGTTCATTTGGCTACATGTACTGGGGCCTGTTCAGGGGGTAACACTGGACCCATATAGCTCGTGGGTAGATTATGACTGTAAAGCTATACAATCCAGGTTAAAGGTTTTATATGCATGCTAAACCCGAACCCCCTTTCCTGGAATGGTATATAAATGTATGTATGTGATTGCATATGATAATTTACTTCAATTTTGAATAATGTGATTATTTTATCCTTACTCTTGAGTACATGATAACGTTTACCCACTAACCCATCTTTAGGCGCTGTATATTCCCACGCGATGCAAGAACCATCCGTACAACTCTTCCTGCTCAGTTATATTGGATTTGTGAACAACTTTGTGTTGGACTAAAGTAGTGAGCTTTCATAATCCAGAAGACTCTATTTCATGTTATGGACTTTTTCTCATACTTATGTTTCTTTAGAGGACTTTACTTTTGGCTATGGTCGGGGGCATGTCCCAACCGGGTGTTCTTTGATTTCAATTAGAGGCTTTGTATGACTATTATGGGCATGGGTGGTGTCGGTATTGGTGTTGGCCTTATCATTGGTATTAGTATTGGGGATGTATATGTTGGATGCTTGGTTGGATGTTTAGAGAGTTATGGTTGTGATCTTCATTAAATGCCTTTCAATTATAATTGTTCTATCTTGTGATATGTTTGAAATTCATCCGTTATAGGTGTACAGAGCAGTAATGGTTGGGTATTAGGGGTGGTCTTCGGTCTGGGTCAGACCTTATAAGCCCAACACGACTAGGCCCCAGTTTGAGTCATGTCAAAACCTTAATGAGAACTTCTTATATGATTCCTTTTGAAACTACTCTTGTTCTATCTCTCATTTGCAGCTCAACAGAATAAGGCCTCGATTTTCCCAAAACCAGATATTTAAACATAGATAGGGGCATCAAATTGATGTTTTCCCCCCAATCACTCAAATCATGGACCATATCACTTTCACTAATTTGTATGGGGAGGATGAAACTCCTAGGGTCCTTGAGCTTTTTAAGAATTATAACACCTTTTCAAGCTAGAATTTGAACTATTATTCCTACGTGTATGTACTCAAAATTAATAATTCCTATATGAATATAAGTTTCATGATCTTATACCTAGTTTACAAAGTGCTTTTGGAGGTGAAGAATGTTCATAGGAAACACTTAGAGAAAAGTTGAGTTAAGAGCTTTTGATTCGTCCAAATTTTTGTATTTGATCCTACAAGGTCCAACTTTGAACGTGTATAACTTTAGTAATAAATGGAATTTTGGTTCTCAAGTCCCACCAAATTATATATAAATGTCTCCTCTTTCCAACGCATATGATTTTACCTTAATTTGATATTCGGGCTAAAAGTTATGAGTATTTTCGTGAGGAACTAGTGAGGGTCCATGATTTCAGCATGATATAGACCTGCACTCCGCGATATTTACCGTGGCATGGACCTTTATTATATATTCTAAAATCCTCATTTCTCTTAAATCTTTTAAAGGTAAACAAGTCATTTACACCCTAAACCGTCCTAAACTATCCTATGACTGATATAAATAAGATTTTAACATCCCACAACCCCAAAACACATCAAATACATGATCCCTTTTCTACCAAATCCTCAAGAATCCCAAATAATGGTTCTTCTTCAATATTCAATTTCCATGGATCCAAATTCATGATTTCCTTCAAATACTCAAGAAATTCAGGTAAGGGGGTATTCAATGAGATTTTGCTTTCATCCTCATGCCCAAATTAAATTTTTTTCATGAATTTATTAATCCCAAATCTAGGGTTTTATCTAATTGTTATTCTAAGCTTAAATTCAATCCCCCATGAAATTATTTTTACTCATAAGCATATTTTATCAATTATTCATGATTTCTTAGGCCCATAATATGTCATTCATTCTATTTTTAGGTCCTCAGGTTCTAACCTTTTAGTGACCTCTCCTTATAAAATGATAGTGGTGATGAATAATTGTTTAAATGGGAGAGCGTAATGCTCCTTGTTAGGGAAGGATTATTGTATGCTTGCTTTATTTAACGCTATAATTATGAAAGAAGATTGAGGCAAAGCATTGGTATATGTCTTAGTTAGTTAAGAATTATATGTGTGTCTTCTTGGTGATAGTGCAAGAAAGTTGTTATTGAAGAGGTATTAGAGAATATGGAAAGTTCCTAGGTGAGTTGGTTGCCTTGAAGTTCATATGGTTTTATAATGATAGGCTTGAATATCATGCTGGTATAGAAGTGGATGAATGCAGTTTACGTTGGTGAATTCCTTGTAAGAGGTTGAAGTTAGTTGTTGAAGTGATCAGAAGTGAGATAGGAGCTATGGAAACACTTAGGATACTGAATTTGTGGTTTAGACTAGTATTATGGTGTTATGTATGGTACTTTAAGACTTCTAGTAGTCTTGAACATGGTGAGAGAATATAGTTCAGCTCAGATTTCATTAGATGGAGTATTCAATGCCCAGGTGAAGATTAGAAGTGGGGTCAAATGATGGGTAGTATTTAAGAGGAAAAGCATAGTTGAGGGAGTATTTGAGAACAACTTGAACATTAGTAGTTTCATTTCCTAAGGCATAGTAATTCTATCCAATATTATATTTTATAGGCTTATATTCCATGTTACAGAGTTGTAGTCATGCTACAATTCCTTATTTAGATATCTTATTCATATCATGCCTAAAATTCTTTGCTCTCTAATGTTATTAGAACTTCGTAGAAAGAGTATTGAAGAAATTCTTTAGTTAAGTATAAAATTTAAGTATAAGTTATTCTATATAACCAGCAATACAGTTTAGCAATCAGATAGATAAACTCCTATAGTGTTCCATCGTTCCATCTAGTCATACTATCCGAAGTTTCATGAATATGGCTATTCCATAAGGTAATTTGTTCACATCCATGAAAATTATGAATTCAGTTCAGCCCATGCATCATGTCTTTAATTCAGATATTTTTTCATGATTCAGTTCATTAGTGTTCAATGCACGATCTCAGTTTTCCAACTATTCCATCTCAGACATTGTAATACCCCTTGTACGACCTTAGTCTCATTGTGCTTGGTGATTCCATTAAGGCCTTTTCTTTTGGTTTTGATAAGTGTTTTGTTGAGGGAGAATTACTAATGTGAAGTTACATTTATTATCCCAAACTTCTAAAGCTTTGATAAGTTTTTACCCACCGTTCGAGGATGAATAAATCCAAGGTGGAGATAATGTAACACCCCACATTTTTTGGCTAGAATTTGAACCGTTATTCCTATGAGTGTAAACTCAAAATGAATGATTCCCATATTAATATAAGTGTCATGATCATTTACCTAGTTTATAAAGTGATTTCAAGGTGAAGAATGTTCATAAGAACCACTTATAGAAAAGTTGAATTAAAACAATGTTCATAAGAACCACTTAGAGAAAAGTTGAATTAAAACCTTTTGATTCAACCAAATTTTGGTATTTGATCCTAAAAAGGTCACCTTTGAACGTGTAAAACGTCTGGAATATATGGATATTTGGAACTAACAATCCACCAAATTGAAGAAAAATGTGTCCTCTTTCCATCGCATCAAAATTTGCCTTAATCTGATACCCGAGACAAAAGTTATGAACATTTTCATTAGGAATCAGTAAGGGTCCATAATTTCAGTGTGTAACGGACCTTGTTCTCCATGATAAGCAGTGTAACATGGACCTTGCGCTGAGTGATAAGTACCGTGGCATGGACCTTGTTCAGAGATGATAAAACCCGTGTTTCTCTTTAATTTTTCTAGGGTAAACAAGTCATTTACATCCTAAATCGTCCTAAACTATCCTATGATTGATATAAACATAATTTTAACAACCCATAACCCCAAAACATATCAAATACATGATCCCTCTTATCCCAAATCTTCAAGAACTCCAAATAGGGTTCTTTTTTAAGAATTCAACTTCCAAGGATCCTAATTCATGCTTTTCTTCAAGAAGCCAAGAAATTCGGGTATGTGGGTATGAATGAGGATCTCCTTTCATACTCATGCCTAAATTACGATATTTTTTTCATGAATTTATGAATTCCATAATCTAGTGTTTTGTCCAATTGTCATTCTAAGCTTAAATTCAATCCCCCGTGGTATGATTTTCACTCATTATCATGTTTTAGCAATTATTCATAATTCCTTAGGCACATAATATTACATTCATGTTATTTTCATGTCCATGCATGATTTACATGTTATTACTTCGAATTTAAAGCATATGATCAAATTATGAATGATATACCCATGTTTTTAAGATTTCTCAATCCTCAAGTTTAATTTTCCTTTTTGTTTTAGGGTTCCATGAAAAGTATAAATTCTATCATTTCCCCACGTAATTCTTGAATTCGACCATGAAATAGTGATTCATCATAATTCAAAGTATTCTTTTGTACTTTAATCATGATGATTCATTAAATTGATGAAATTATAGGATTCGTGAGTGTAAGTCATAAAATTTCTTATCATGTCGTTGCTTTGAAATTGTCATATTTAATTCTATTTTTCAAAGTTGGTGGGTTATGAACACCCGATACCTAGATGATCATGCATGCTACAGTTTTAAAAATTTCAAGCTATTCATACCATGTTTGTATCATGAAATTTATAACATTTTCATAATAAGAACTCACTAGTATTATATCATGTTAAATACATCAGTTAATATGTTTATGATTACTTCAGATTATGCATGCATTGTTATTTTCAGAATACCATATTTGAGCACATCAGTTATCAGTGCATGGACTAGTTTATGCTTTTGTGTCATTAAATTGGGAGTAATATTTAGAACCGAGTGAACGTAGGGATGGCCTCTCCCTCGTCAGTTAGGCATGAGTCTATAGTAGCATTCCCTAAGTTCCATATATATGGTGCCACTGTAGATTTTGAAGGGTCCCCCGTCAGTAGAGGCATGACATCCTCGTACTTAGGGAAGAAATCATTCTTTTAGATCCATATCATCAGCCATGTATTGGTACCCCTAGAAAAGTACCAGCACCCTTCCAACTGGGGTTACAGGTTAGGCCCCAATTCGCTCATGTTGTGGTATGTCGATTATAGTTATCTCTCACGATTTTAGTTCAGTATTCATATTATATCAGTTTAGGTTTGCATGACCTAGTGTTTAGATTATCAGTTATTCAGTTATTTAGTTTAATAAATTATATTATCTCATCCTTTACTTGGTTTGGCATTCATTTTACATGTTCTTGCATTCATGCTCAGTATTCATACATGATCCCTAATACGATTTTACAGTCTATTCATCTTTAACTTTATATTTATATATGGTACTCATGTTTCTACTGCTTTCCAGCTTACGAAATGTTTTCAGCTCATGATGTAGAAAAATTAATGTCTTATGGCTTTTAAAAACATCCATGATTTAAACCCATATTTCAGCAAATATCTAATGTCCTCAGTTTTAAAGAATACATTAAGTATTTCCATGATTTAGTGCATGTCTCCATACTGAGTACATTCCAAAGTACTGACCACATATATGCATTTATGGCTATATTCCTTCATGATGTAGGTATTAGATGTAGCCCACACATCAGGGTCAGATAGTTCATAGCATTTAGCCAGTAAGTGATAAGTTCTCTTATTTGAGGACTTAAGTCAAATTCAGTTCTTGTATATTTCCCTATTCATATGTATTGATTTAGGATAGTTGGAGGCATGTCCCAGCTACCTAGTCAGTATTAATAGAGGTTTCATAAATAGTCAGTTAGAATTAGTATTTGTAATTTAAGTTCTTCTCTCTCTCAAATTTTAGTGTTGTAAACTTTGATCAGTTATGTATTGAAATAGATTTTCTCATGTTGATTATGATTCAACTTAGTTATTTATTATTTATATACATTTTAAATTAGTTTCTCAAGAAGTATGCCAGTACATGAGTTAGCTTGAGATCACTTGTTGTTCAAATTACCATGTTATGACTAGGGATAGTCTCGGGTTGTGATAGGAATTTTGATCATCATCACAAAACTGCACTCCTCTGTAAGGACTACCATCTCAATGTTACCAATATTTATTTTTCTTGTCACCACATCTTTGAAGTACTTATCATACTTAGGAATTCCCCGCAAAACATCTAATAAAGAAAAGTTAATGTGAAGTTCTCTAAACATGTCAAATAACTTCTTAAGATAAGCATTCTCATTAGATTTTTTAATATTCTGATGGGATGATGGTGGTGGTCTGTCTTATTTCTCAACTGGCTTCTCATTTGGGTACTCAAAGTTTCTATTTTTGTTAGCTTCTTTGGCTGCCACTTGCTTTTCAGTTTGCCTTGGTGTGATCAATTCTGCTTGCACTTATTATTTTTGTTTGGAGGCATATCAACTAGATCTCTACCACTCCTCAAAGATGATTTTCAACACTTGCTTTGGATCTTTTGTATCACTATGCAAACCCCCTAGAGGTCTTGTGTTCTATGCTTAAGCTAACTCGCCCAAATATGTATCTATGTTTTTCTGAGCTATTTGCTGATTTTTGATTTCCATAGCCATTTGTTCTTGGTTAGCCAGGATATTTTTCAAAGTCTTCTCTAATTACTAGCCTGAGTGTTATTTTGATTTCTTTGTTGCTGGTGAAATTTCTAAGATTGAGCCTAATTAGTGACCTATGAGTAGTTGAGATGACTCGGCCAGTTGTGGTTGTAGGAATTACCAAAATTTTGATTTTCTTTTTGTGCATTGCCTATAAAATTCACTGACTCTAGATTTTCTCCACATAAGTCTGCAAAGTGACCACTACCCCCACATATTTAACTCCATGTTTGACCCTATTGAGCTGCATTAACTTAGGTCTGAGGTTGATTCACCCTTAACTTATTAAACTACATCATCATTTGGTTTTGAAAGGAGGCCAATTGTGAAGTCAAGGTTGTGATACTATCTACCTTGATCATACCTACAAGATTTTTCACTACACTTATAGATACATAACCCTGCCATTCGGGATTACCTTATGTAATTTGGTTAAGAAGACTATACAACTGATCATAGGGTTTCTCAAAAGCCTGGCCATATACAACTGCATCTAGAAATTTTTTTTATGGTTAAGTCTTTCAATAAAAGTATGAGCTAATACCTCATTTATCTTTTGGTGATACAGGAAATCTCTAAGAAGAAATTTAAATCTCTCCCATGCATGATAGAGATTCTCATCTATCTTTTATTTGAAACTTAGGATCTCAATCTTTAAGCTTGCAGTTTCTCTAGAAGGAAAGAATCAGATGAGGAACTTCCTTTCCAAGTCTTCCTAAGTTATAATTGAGTTTTAAGGTTTTGCCTTTAACCATTTCATTACTTCCCCCAATAATGAGATAAGAGTGTGAGCCTCACATAGTCTGTAAAGACTCCAGCATGAATGATTGTATCACTAATCTCTAAGAAATTTTGTAAGTAGACCTATGAATCTTCATGTGACATGCCTGTGAACTGCCCACTACTATGCAATAGCTGCACTATGATTTGCTCAAACTCAAATCTACCTTCTGCAGCTGGTCTACGAATGTTGGAGGTAATATTTGTTGCGAGTGAGATTGCCACTTCATGCACTATCTTGCGGGCTAGTTGTTCTTCATCCATGACTACAAGTTTGGACTCACCTCATTGAACTTATGGGATTGGATAAAGAAGTGTTGCTTATCTTCGAAATTGGTACTAGAATTGGTTAGGTTTAGGATATGGTTCAACCATATCCCTTTCCCTTGCCATCTTACTTAAGATTCAAACCTGTACATGCAAGTTCACTTGTTAACACCAAGTTGTTTGCACTTATTAAACAAATAGAAAAATAAAAAATTAGAAGGTTGCCAATTTTCAAGTCCCTAGTAATGGCTCCACAAACTTGTTGCATCCAACAACACACTCAAATTTACGTGGTCGTACAAGTAATACAATGGCTCTGGCAAGCAAAATATTGATCCCTCAGGAATTGGTGATTAGCAAGCAATCCAATCCAAGTGTTATTGTTAAATTTATTCAAGTGTAATTCATAACATAAGAGATCTTAAATTTTGAGGTTTTAAAAGTAAAAATAAATGATAATGAGAAAATAAAGAATTTGAAACAATAATAAGGAGAGATTCAAGGTCAAGGCAATTTGAACAATCATATAAAGTTATACAGTCTCGTCGGTTAACTTTCTTGGTTGTTGATTCATAGGATTAATAACATGATTTTGATATTCTGATCCTCTAGTTTTCTATCAAAATTATCCCCACAACTACATCATTGATAGGGTATGTGAGAAGTAATTCAAATGCATTTGTGCATTGTCCCCTATTTGAACCAAATAGGGGAAATGAGGTATATTCCTATCCTAATCACGAATCCTATATGTAATACATCTAAAATAAATGAGCCCAATCCATATGTTCCATGTTCTAATATAATTTTCCTCCTTCCATAAATATATTCTAAATTCACGAGTCAATAGAATAGTAATTACAAGAGCATATGAATAACCAAATATGGTAATCAACTTTAAACCAACTTCATTGAATGCTAAGTAATAATGTTCATAGAATCAACCCTATATTTAGGGTTTTTATACCCTCGTAGTCTTACAATGAATAATATTAATTGAATTCATAAGTAAAAACTATAAGAAAACTAAGGTAAAGAAGAAAAACCCTTGCATAGAGCCCTTTGATGCCTTCTCCTCTCTCCACTCTTGTGTTGTTCCAAAAGTTAGTTATAATTATGAATAATTACTCCTTAAATTTTTTTATATGCCAGCCATAGTCTTCCCAATACGAAACATATGCATTTAGAACTTTTGCCCCAACTTAAAAAAGTAAAAAATCAACTTTTAGCTATCCCAAGGAGAGGGAGGGGCTTGCACAGCAAACCAATCGCATGGATAGGAGTTTAGTTTTATGACCATTTAATGCATGAGTCATTGTGTTCTCTCCCTAGTGGGTGCATCACAGGGCCCCCTCCTATACTATGGGGGCTACGGCACAAGGTCCCTCCCTTAAGGTGGAGTATCATCAGATTTTTTCTCCTATCTCCTCATATGCTTATTCCTTGTTTTTCCACTTTTTATGAATTTTTTGTAGGATTAAATTCAATTAAATAATACATCAAATGGTCTCCTAAAAAATTATGTAAAAATCATTAGTCCATACAGCACAATAGATCTCATCATAGTACACTAGAACAAGCATAGCTTAAGCTAGCATCACTAGTTTTCTCATTTAGAATCTATTTGATAATTTATAATATTGTATTATTGTAATGCACATTAAGAACTCTAAACATGTAAGTTAACCCATAAATACACAACTACACCCTTAATACCTCATTAATCACACCAAGAAATCCTCAAAACTAAGCTAAATACACGTAGATAGTGACACGTGGGGGTATAAATACATCTAAGATCAGATGAACCCCTTGATTATGGTATATTTCCAGAGTGCATCATGAAGTCCAAAAATAATCTACTGAAGAAAAATATGAAATAGAGGAAAATAGAGAGGATGCGGAAGAGGAAAGATATAAAGAAGACATAGATAGTGACTGGTGCTTGATAAAAATCTGGTATTTTATCTTTTATGTATTTTTTTTATAGTAATTTTTCTCAAGAATATTGTCATTTCCTTAGTTTCTACTTTTCAGTTCTTTTTTTATTAAACTTGTTTGCTTGGGAAGTAATTTTATGCTTAGTTTGTAGTTTCTGCTTTTCAGTCCCTCATTAATTTTTATCATCACGAAATCTACTTGGTACACATACATAAAACTTAGGAAGTAAATTTGAATATCTTTAAAAGGGAAATGTGGATATATAACTAAAAAAATACTAATTAACGGATAGTATATCTTGTAACAATTTTAGTTTCTTTTTAATAATCTTTTAGTATTTCTAAAAACATGATTTTAATTTAGTTTTTACCAGTAATGAACTAACAACATTGTTATCTTTCTTTATAGATATGACTCAAGATGGATATCATGCAGATAAGTCCTCAGGTAGGTGTAAGACAGTTAATCATGTAAACATGCCTTCTATTGCAACAATAGTTGCTGGACAGGTGGTACAAGTTTGATCCCCATTAGTATGCCAACCAGTCTAGCATTACTCCTCAACAGTATGTCAGTCATTGAAACATTGGTCCTTTTTCAAGTAGTACCCCAATCATCCCTGAGATATATCCTTTTTACACCTAATTAAAGCAGTCTAATAGATCAAAATATGAATAGTCAAAGAAATCCAAATTGAGCGCACATCTACTCAAAGAAAATAATTAATGAAGGTGATTCCAGTAGTAGCCATGCATGGACCATTGTTTTTTTATTTCTACAGGGTTAGTCCATTATTTTGCTACTATTATTGTTATATATTAATGTTCATTCTTTTGCTACTATTAAACCTGTAGAACCATATTTATGGTTACTTTTTATGAATCTGTAAAAATACATATTCTTTGGGAGAGAGCACATGGTTTCTAACAAGAAAAAAATTATTTGAAAAATCAAGATGGAGTAATAGGATTGATTTAAAATAGCTAACTAAAAACTAGGCAAAAATGATAATGTTGTCAATGTTTATCATTTACTCTTGGATCATTCGCTGATAATGAAACACCCCAGCTTTTGTCTGTTAAAAATCTCTTGAGCTTTGAGCTCACTGCCTAAGTAACAACTCACCCTACGGGTCGTACAGTGTCGTGACTGGTTAGGTGACCCTAGTCGTAAGGTGTCTAGTAAGTTTTGACTAAGAAATTGTCTTCATTACAACTTGAAGTCACAAGTTTTAAGGACTCATAACGAGTCATAATGATAAAACCTTAGGGTGTCCAGTGTTCACCCAATTGGTTTCTACTCTCACCCGACTTGGACCCTATGAGTTGTAGGGTCATGTGATGAGTCATCGGCTGATAAAGTCATAAGGACAATAGAAGGTGGGGGTCTTGGAGACTATTTTGTTTATGACTTATGGTGATGAGTTTCAAGGTGTGGTTACGAGTTGATGGGTGACTCGTAACCAAGGGCGGCATGTTTTCATCTTTTAAGTTTAGGGCACATTGGATATTTCCCACTTTAACCCTTTTTACCCCTTTACATAAAACCATCCTTGGTACTTAATTAGTCTACTATTCTCTATCCAATACTCCCAAATACTTTTTAAAATTCTTTATTCTAGTTAAAGCTAGGGTTTCGAGAGAGGTGGTCATCTAGGGGTCTAAGGGTGCTTTCTTCCCAAAATTTCTTGGTATTGGAGGCATGTATCTCTTCCCCTATGCTTGCATTTTCTTAATGGCATGATTTGGAAAAATTTCATATGGTTTTGATTTGGGTTTTGAAACTATGGGTTGAGGATTTGAATGTAAATTGTTTAGATTCTTTTTCTATGATATTTATGATAATTTTTTGCTTAGAATGATGGTTGGTAAATTCTTTGGGGTGAATGGGAATGATGGATTGATTGGGTATAATGGAATCCCTAAATTGGTAAATCATGGAAATAGGGGTACAAAGGAATCCCCAAATTAATTGGTTTGGTATGGAAATTGGTAACAACCTCAACCCACTTGCATAATTGGTTTTAGAATATGAATTATCACTTAGTTTGATTTATTTCTTGACATTAATGAATGTCTTAATTGATTAATTTGATGATAATGGTCTTGAAAACCTTGCGGGTTACACGAGAATCCCCCAAGTGATTTTTATAATAGAGTCTGTGGGGTACATGGAAATCCCTAAGTATTGGATAATGACATTGCTTGCAAGCTATATTTGGTATGATGATACCACTTAATAATGCTTTAATTATTGACTCCTGGAATTGGTGTTCGGGTTATGTGATAAATATTTTAATTAGTAAATAATGAGGGGTTGTGTTAGCTAGCCGTGAAGGTGTGAGTCCAAAGAACTAATACTGAAAACTCATGATTGCCGACATGAGGGTTGGTCTTGATGACCAAGTGCTTGTTAGGTACAAGGGAGTCCTCTAAGTGCACATATGTATATATGAATTGTGGAGGGTGAAGGGTATAAAGGAATCTCCAGTCATCTATGATATCTCTGGTTCATGCGCCTAATATGTACTGGGGCCCATCTAGTGGGTAACACAAAACCCATATAGATCATGGGTGGATTTATGATGGTAATGCTTCATAAATCAAGTTAAGGTTTTTTGGCGTTCATGATAAGCCCTGCTTCTACTCTAACATAAATATATATATATATATGTATATATATATATGTATATGTATATATGTATATGTATACGTTCTTTATATGATATTATGCTTTAGATGTTATACTAGTTTGAACTACTATCATGGCATAATTTTATTCCACTACCTTGAGTGATATGCTAATGTTCTAATCACTAATCGTCTTCAGACGTTATATCCCTATGCAATGCAGGAACTGGTCATACTTCCATATCTTCTGCTCAGTGACTTTAGATTCGGGATTAGCTAGTGTATTATATTAAAGTGGTGAGCTTACATGCTTTGGAAGACCCTATTTCATGATTAGGGTTTCTCTTACATTCTTTCCTATTCCTTTGGATTTGTTTTTGGCTACTGTCAGGGGCATATCCTAATATTTTATTAGTATTTAATTTTGGTTCATTGTTTAGAAGGTCTTTGTTTGGATTATTGTGGTTATTGGGCGGTTTCAGTCTGTTGTTTGGCCAGTGACCGGTGGTTGGTTATGGATATGCATTTAAACTTTCTTAAGCTATTGTATGTTATCTTATTATATGTTTAGAGTTCATACGACTTTGGGGTGTGTTGTGTTTGTTTTGGTTAGGTGCAGAGGGTGATCTCTGGTCCATATAGGACTTGAGATACCTGACACGGCCAGGCCCTAGTTTAAGTCATGACAGATTGGTATCAGAGCCTATGTTTTATGTCATTGGTGTCCAACAAAGTTGTACCAAGTAGTCTTTTTTATGAGTGTGTAGCACACCATACTTATAAGGGAGAGGCCAAGTGGCATTTAGGAATATTTCCCTTTCTTGTGATATATTCTTCAAGATATAGAGTCTAAGGTCATGAAATCTCCTCTAAATACCGTATGTTTGCTATTTCAGATCATGCCTCCCAGAAGATCTGATGCTCGAGGAAACTCTTCTGTCTTTTCTGAGGTCAATATGGATGAAACTCGTCATACCCCTAGGGTGCAGACCTAGCTTAGGGTTACTATTTCTAATTTTCCTAGTAAACTTCCATCAGTTCCCCATAGTCCTCCTTGAACACCTCAAGGTGAAGTATCCAATATAGAGAATCGTCATTCTATTAATCTATTGACCTAGATAGTTGTCTCCATGTCATGTTAGTCTAGTCTTGTTGGAGGGAGAAAGAATTAGGCTAAGATGGGGGAGAGAAAGAATAAGAAGTTCTGATATTCAGAGCAGGTTTGGGGTTATCACAATAGCAGTAGACATGGGAGACAGTGGACTATGCAAGAAAGTAGGGAAAATTATGGTCATACTTATCAGATAAAGCCCCTTTCCTAAAGTTGTCTAATGATTATTATTTTCAAAAAGGTGTAGTTTCTAGGGAACAGGATGCCCAATATCAGTCTAGTAGAGCCCGATTAGTTCCTCTCTATCCTCCTTGCTGATTTTGTGGTTAGCGGCATCATGGGTTTTTTCATTGGAGGAAGATTTGATGCTTCAAGTGTGGTCAACCCAGTCATAAGTAGTGGCATTTTTCTTTGGTTAGTGTTTCTACTAGATCCAATAAGATATCGGTTGCTAGCTCTTTAATTTTTGTACCATGGGATGCTACTTTTGATATCAGCACTAGCAAAAAATATATTTATACTCTTTATACCGCCTAGAGTCTGAGGCATTACCAGTTGTTGTTGCTAGTATGTTACAACTCTTTTCCAGTATTATGTATTCAATTCTTGATTTGGGGTCTTCTCTCTCTTATGTAGCCCCTTATGTGGTCGTTCATTTTAGTTTTGATCCCAAGTGTATTTTAGATCCTTTCTGTGTATCCTCCATAGTGGGTGACTCCATTGTAGCTAGAAGGGTCTATAGGGATTGCGTGATGTCAGTCCATGGTAGGGAGACCTTGGTGGATCCAATAGAGTTAGACATGGTAGACTTTAATGTGATTTACGGGATGGATTAGTTGTTCGTGTTATATGTCTTGGATTATCAAACCCGTAGGGTTCAGTTTTTTATTTCTCAAATGAGCCGATGGAAGGAAGTTCCTTAGTGCTAAAGGAAAGGTTCACTTCATATCTTGAAGCCCAAAAAAATTGATTTCCAAACAGGTGTCTCTACTATCTAGTTCTTGCTAAGGATTCCAGATCCGAAGGTCTTTTTAGCAAACTATCCCTGTGGTTTGTGAATTTGTCAAGGTGTTCCCTGATGACTTCCTGGTATTCCTCCTGATAAGGAGATTTATTTTAGGATTGATTTTGTTTTGAACGTTGGTCCTATCTATATCTCTCCTACAAAATGGCTCTCACTGAGTCGAAAGAACTTATTAATAAGGGTTTTTCCTCTCTTGCATTTCTCTATGGGGTTCTTCCAATCTTTTATGTGTAAGGAGGATGGTTTCCCTTGAATGTGCATAGGTTATCAGCAAGTGAATAAGGAATTTAGGTTGGCCTCCTTATGGGGTGGACCATAAATATTTAACGTGGGGTACTTTCTTAGTAGTGCATGATGGTTGATAGACACTATGTTTGAACCTTAGATTTTGATTTTGGTTAAAGAAATAGGTTAGCTCGAGGATAGGGATGTAGGACTTGTGGGAGTAAATTGGTAGGCTTGATTGGGTGTGCAGAAAAGATGAGGTTGATGATGTTGGGAATAATAGAGTGGGAAAATTGTAATATATATGCCAGGAGTGATAACATCCAAACAATACCTCCTATGAGATAATGATACAGTCACGGTCAAATTATAGTAACCCAACAAAGGTTGGGTTTGAATCCCAAGGGAACATGTGGCTTTGCAAATCTCAGCAGTTGTAGTCAATGGGCAGAAAAATAAAAGTTAATGGGGGTTTTAATGAACTAATCTTGAGAAAGTAACTATACTAAATTCGGTTGTAAACGGCGTAGGTGAACACTATTATTGTGTTCCCCCTGGCTTCTCAACTCGATAGGCTTATCATACTTTATTCAATCAACCCGATACCTTGCATACAGAATCGATAAGTTATGTACACTTTTGGATAAGCATAAGGATTTCACCCTTTACCTTTTGAGTCTCAGGATGTCGCTTTACTAACCCTTATCTTGATTTCAGTTAACTATTACCTTTTGAGTCTCTAGTTATTCGATGAAACCTAACCATCTTACTAAGATAAAACTAGAAGCGTAAATCAATAGTTTAACTCCAAATTATTGTTATCTTTATCTTTTCCTAGTCACTGCTACTCTTTTGGAGTAAGCAGCAATTTCTACGCGGGATCCTAATGAGTGCACCAATTAATTAAACTATAACAACAAAGATAAAACAATGTGTGCATGGGTATCGATTCCGAACAACAAAAGCTCTCCCCCTACTTTGTCAATCCGCCAGGATTTCCACAACCCTAGCTATAGGTTTAGCCGCTCATGCTTGTGAAGAAATTAATAACATTCATAATCAAAAGCATAGATTAAATCACAATGATAAGAAGTGTAACTAAATTAATTAACCAAAGTCAATACAAGAGAATCCCAAGATAAAAATCAGATCTTGGAATTAAAATATGTTTGTGAGTATCAAAAGTGTGTTATTCCTACTAAAAGTACATAAGGGGTATTTATAGTACATGAGAAGACCCTACAACCAAAGCTCAAAAAAATATGAGAAAATTGGTTCGGTGGCCACATGTGGTCTGTATCCGCAGTTTGGCACCGGGCACGGGTAGTACTGAGGTCCTGACTCTGGGCGTACGTACAAGGCGCAGGTTGTGGAAGAAAAAATCCTGCAAGTTTAGATCTCAAGATTTTTGACTTTTGGTACTTTCTCTTCCTATATGTGGTCTGTAGGTCCAACTTGCGATCCACATGTTGACTTGTAAGTGTCGGGTGTCATCTTTTCGGCACTTCTTTAATTCTCGAACATGCTTTGATTACGAACAAGCTGCACCTTTTTCATGAACTTTAAATCCAAAACATGGTTTTTTGCAAAACATACCCAAAATAGATTATATGTAACAAAAGAACCTCAGCAACTTGCATATTTTTCACATTTTAAGTGTTGAAAGTTCTATATTTCTATAGCACATCAACACCTCAACTCAAAACATTTGCATATCCTCGGGCAACAAAACATTACAAGAAAATGATGCTTAACTAGGAGAATTTAAGCTATTCAAGAAAGTCAGTCAATACTTAAAACTCAAATTACAACTTCCCCCTCCTATCTCACTTTTCAAGACCAACTGTGTAGGAACATGAAGTAAAATAATGTGAAACAATGGGATCAAGGTATGGCAATTATATTATCAATAGACAATTACTCATATATATATAATTAGACTACTTGAAACAAGAAAATAGCTAGCAACATAACACAAGTGTCATCACAACAAAAATGTCCCACCCACTCATATAAAACAATGTATGTCAATGCAGGGACAGTCACAAGACACTCATACTCAAAAAGAAGTTCCAATCAATGCATGTCAAATACGATAGGATTGCCATTATTTTTTTTACCTCAGCATTCAAATAGTCAAGTAAGGATCACTATAGGACCTTTCTAGGCTTGTAATGTAGGCTTGGGTGCTGGTATGATACATATGGACGTATAAAGTGACTAATCCTCATTGACACTACACTGACTTGGGGTCTCACTTGTTGACCAATTTCCTTTAATTTCACCCTTATTTCTCCCTTTTTATTCTTTTATGCATATTTAGGTTGGGTGTGGTCTTTTATTCTTTCTTTTATTTTCACAATATTTTTATTTTTTTTCTGTTTTCTTTTATTTTTATACCACACCTAGCCATACTACTTTCTTCTCTTATTTTACCATTCTACGTATCCATTTTACACTATGCACCCCTATGATAGTGTAATACCCTGATCGTTCCTTAAGCCTGAATCCATCTTTTAAAGTGAATATAGATGAATTCCAAGGTGAATGATCTTTAAACTATGTTGTATTTCTGTAATTTCTACTTTCTATCACGTGGAGATTTGAATAAACTTTTTGTCGATACCAAATTCGCTCAAATCCGACCCTCGAGTAAAGATTTAAAGCTATTTTAGTGAGACAGTGTGCCACCTGGCACTTTAGTGCATCGCGGAGCCATCCAAAATGGCAATTGTCATTTTCCAGTGAGCCTCCGTGATATTGGCGCATCGCGTCAATGCTTAATATTAGGATTGTCAAATTTCAGTGTACCAATGCGATTCCACCGCATCGCGGTACCCTTCCAGGTCACGACCAAGGTGACAACGAGATTTCATCGCATCGCGCCACTGAGCAGTTTCCCAATTTTCAAAATCCATTGAAGGTCCGCGATCATGGTGCATCGTGCCAAGGCTAAAACTTGGGCTCAAGTTATAGAATTTGCGAAAGTGTATTTTGGTCATTTCAGCCCATTTTGGCCTCTCTATACATATATCCAAGTAGAGAAGAGCAATTCATTTTCTCTCCAATCTCTTCCAAGAAATATCTAGAGAAAGGGTTTCTCTCCTCCAATTCCAAATCCAAATATTTTCCAAAAAAATTCAAGAATCTTCCATATATTTCACCGAGTTGTTCAAGAATCAAGTTCTCTAAGTCAAAGGTGTCAAGAAACTTATCTCAAAAGTGTGAAGAAGAGTTTCCAATAAAGTCTTTTCATCTTAAAATTATAATCAAAGATATGTGGGGCTTGAACAAGAATATCCATTCATTCTTTTGCCCAAAGAATTGATTTTTACTATTGAAATTTCATGATCCTTGCAAATGGGTTTACACCCTAATTTTTTTAATTATGATTTATGAGATTTGAGTTGATTAAGTTAGATATTTATGATTATTTTACCATCGTATTTCTTAAATTTAAAATTTATTCCATGAAATGTATTTTGCTATTTTGTATTGATGATTTCTAAGTGATTTAAGATAAGTTTCATGAGTTATGCTTTTCCATAAGAAGATTGACTATTGAATATATATCAATATCGATCTTAAGGGTCAAGAATGAGTCGTATGATGTTTTCTTGAAGCTTTTGATACTTGATATGATTTGATAAGCAAGTTTACTTGATGTTGAGAAAGACTGTTTGAGTTTGAGTCGAATTAGGAATCCACAAGTTGTATATGATTTACAGATGAGATATATTTATGATTTGGTCTTCATGATAGACCCTTGAGTTGATTAAGGTGGATTTCCTAATGCGTTCGGAGCTGAGTCTAGGAAGAATATTTAGCACTAAGTGGGAACTGTGGGTTCAGCACATCCTACTTCCCCAAAACTACGTGCCACTGTAGGATTGAGATTTGAGGGCCAAAGAGCCGAGTTTGTGATAACAGAGATGAGTTTGAGGTTATACTCTTTGGGAAAAGTATAACGCTCTCACCAATGTGGGGTTTCTTTCTTAGGAGGGCAAAACGTTGGACTCCATGCGGCTCACATAGTTTATGTCTGTTATAAGAAACTCCCAAGTCCATAATAGTCTAAGTTTCTTGAGTAACCGAGTCACTCTAAGTCATGAGTTAAAGATTTTGAGTTGAGTCCAATGATTTATAAGATTTGTGAAGCATGTGTTATTATCGATGATTTATGGGAATTATGTTTTAGGAAATTCAAGCGAAGAGAGTCATTATTGTCAACATGCATGACTTTATTTTACATTTATGATATTGTTTAAAAGTGTTCCATACACCTCCACATACTTAGCACAATCCCAAGTACTGATTCCCATACTCTTCTATGTTCTATATTTTCTTGTCATGTAGGTTCAGATGCTCAGTCTCAGCAGTGACAGTGATCTTTGAGTACCTCCATCTACATTCTTACAATTGGTGAATCCTCATGGTTCGAGGACCTATGTCCCTCTGATATTTGACTTGATAATAGATGGTTGTTTCTTTTTAGTTCAGGCGAGTCAGTTGGGTATCTGTCCCAATGGCTCCTCAGTCTTTTATAGTAGAGGCTTTGTTAGACTAGAGTACCAGTATGTATAGAACATTCAGTATTTTGTTTGCATAGGATAATATTTCTTTGTATCAAAGTATGCTCATAACATGATTATTCTTCCCTATTTTAAAATGATTAGTGTTATATTGATTTCTAAAAGTGATGACAGGCTTGGATGGTTAGCTTAAGGCCACGTGTAGCCTTAAGCACTGTGTGATATCTCGGGATAGGTTCTTGGGGCGTTACAAGGTTAGTATCAGAGCCTAAGGCTTGAAGAGTCCTAAGGAGTCTGGCGAGCCGCGTTATGTAAAGTCTTGATCATCGGTGTGTAGCACACCACATCTATGAGCAAGAGACTACGGGACATTTTAGAAAAAGTTGTTTCTTTCTTCAAAAGTCTATCGTGCCTATAATTGTTTCTCTTTACTATTAATTCGTGCTCTATTATGACAGAAAATCCCTCCTCGTAGAGCTCCCAGAAACAACGAATGACCTCAACTCATTGATCCTTAAGGTGAGACAGTGTCCCATGCTGAATTCCAGGAAGCTTTTCAAGTGCTAGCCCAGGCGGTTACCGCCAATGCTCAGACTCATGTTCAGGCCACAGTTCTACCTCCATAGGAAGGTAATTCAGCAGCAGCTTGGGTTAATGATTTTATGCAGATGAATCCGCCAGATTTTTATGGGTCAAAGACAGGCGAGGACCCATAAATGTATCTTGATGAGATGAAAAAGATCACCCAAATTATCATGTAACGGAGGAATAAAGTGTGGAGCTAGCTTTCTATCACTTGAAAGATGTTGCTTATGATTGGGTGGAGATGTGGAGGAAGAATAGAGGGAAGGATGCCACTCCCATGACTTGGTAGCTGTTCCAGGATGCGTTTTTAGATAGATTCTTCTCCCGAAGCTGAGGAAATCAAAATTAGAAGAATTTATGGACTTGAGATAGGGCCCCATGACAATAAAGAAGTATTTTCATAAGTTCAACCAGTTATCTAAGTATACTCCCGGTATGATGGTTAATTCTAGAGCTAGTATGCATAAGTTTTTGGCTGGTGTATCTGGTTATGTTATAAAAGTGTATAGATCCGCTATGCTTAATAGGGACATGGACCTTTTAAGACTAATAATTCATGCTTAGCAAATTGAAGCAGACATGGTGAAAGAGAGAGATAGAGTAAGGGCAAATAAGAGAGTTAGATCAGAGCAGCAAGGGTATGGTCAGACTAGATTTTCTAGAGGGAATCGCCCTCAATCCCATAACTATTCACTTATGCCAGCGCCTTCATCAGCCAGTGCTCCCGCATTTAAAATTAGGCAAGAGCAGGGTAATAGGCCTACTATGTCCAGGTCCTAGGACAGTGTAAGTAACAAACCTCGTCCTCCACCTTGTTCGAGGTGCGGTAGGGACTATTCTGGTGAGTTCTTAGTCGATCAGAGGGGTTGTTTTGGTTGCGGTAAGTTAGGCCACAGATTCAGGGATTGCCCATACACTAGACAGGGGAGTCGTGATGTTCATCCCCAGAGTCAGGCTATTAGTGCGCCAGCCCTTTTAGTTCATCCTAATCCTCCTCAGGGTTCTTTGTCTATTACTGCAGGTGGTCAATACCAGAATCTCTTGTATTCTATACTACACCACTAGGAGCAGGAGGATTTACCAGATATTATTACTAGTACGCTCTATGTATTTCATTTTAATGAGTATGTGTTGATGGACCCTGGGTCAAGTCTTTCTTATGTGACTCCATTGGTGGCTGTGAATTTTGAAATCAGTGCTGAAAAGATTCTTGAGCCTTTTCTAGTTTCTACCCCAGTAGGTGACTCTGTTATTGTTAAAAAAGTATATAAGAAGTGTCCTATCACTGTCCTTAACAGAATCATGTTTGCATACTTTATCGAGCTAGACATGGTTGATTTTGACATTATTCTGGGTATGGATTGGCTTCACTCTTGTTATGTATCTGTAGATTGTCGTACTCGTATAGTCAAGTTTCAGTTTCCCAATGAGCCAGTCTTTGAGTTGTACGAAAATTCTGTAGCTCTCAAGAGTCATTTTATATCCTACCTTAAAGCCAGGAAATTAATATCTAAAGGTTGTATCTATCATTTGGTTTGAGTTAAAGACACTAAGTCAGAGACTCTAACTATTCAGTCCATTAGTGTTGTCAATGAGTTTCTTGATGTTTTCCCGAAAGATCTCCCACGGTAACCTCTCAATAGAGAGATAGAATTTGGGATTAATCTTCTTCGCAATATGCAGCCTATTTCTATTCCTCTGTATCACATGGCCCTCGCAGAACTTAAGGAGTTAAAAGAGCAACTCAAAGATCTTCTTGATAAGGGTTTTATATGGCCTAGTGTGTCTCCTTAGGGAGCACCCATTCTATTCATGCGAAAGAAAGATGGTTCATTGCGTATGTCCATTGACTATCATCAGCTCAACAAGGTCACAGTCAAGAACAAGTACCCTCTTCCTAGGATTGATGACCTGTTTAATCAGCTGCAAGGTGCCAGTTATTTCTCAAAAATAAATTTGAGATCCGGTTATCACCAACTTAAAGTCAGAGAGTGTGATATTCCAAAGACATCTTTTCGCACCCGTTATGGTCATTTTGAATTCCTGGTCATGTCCTTTCGGCTAACTAATGCCCCAGCAGCTTTTATGGACCTCATAAATCGGGTGTTCAAACAGTACTTAGATATGTTCGTTATTGTGTTCAAGATGACATCCTTGTATACTCCTAAAATGAAAACGACCATGAAGATCATCTCTGAATTGTTTTTCAAACCCTTAGAGATATCAGTTGTTTGCCTAATTTAGCAAGTGTGAATTTTGGTTAAGGTCAGTTGCCTTTCTGGGTCATATTGTTTCTTCTGAAGGTATTCGAGTTGATCCTTAAAAGGTAGAAGTTGTGAAAAATTAGCCTAGACCTATTTCCCCGTCTGACATTAGGAGTTTCTTGGGTCTAGTTGGTTACTATCATTATTTTGTTAAAGGTTTCTCCTCCATTATTGCTCCTTTGACCTGGTTAACCCAAAAGAAAGTTAAATTCCAGTGGTCAGATTTTTGCGAGAAGAGTTTTCAAGAGTTGAAGATTCAACTCACTTCAGCCCCTATGATGACCCTGCCTAATGTGTAGATAATTTTGTGGTGTATTGTGACTCTTCTAGAGTTGGGTTGGGTTATGTGTTGATGCAGAAGGGTAAGGTTATAGCCTATGCCTCCCGACAGTTGAAAATTCATGAGAA
Organism: Capsicum annuum; assembly: GCF_002878395.1. Taxonomy (NCBI): domain Eukaryota; kingdom Viridiplantae; phylum Streptophyta; class Magnoliopsida; order Solanales; family Solanaceae; genus Capsicum; species Capsicum annuum. Next base: position 62,602,964 of record NC_061114.1, read on the forward strand.
GAATAACCCGACTCATGATCTTAAGCTAGCTGTAGTAGTTTTTTCCTTAAAAATCTGGAGACACTACTTGTACGATATTTATGTTGATGTCTTTATGGATCACAAGAGATTGCAGTATGTGTTTCCTTAGAGAGAGTTGAACCTGTGGCAGAGGCGATGGTTAGAATTATTGAAGGACTATGATATAAGCATGTTGTATCACCTGGGCAAGGCTAATATAGTGGCGGATGCCCTTAGCAGGTCATCCATGTGTAGTGTGACGCATGAAGAGAATGATATAAAGGAATTGGTTCACGAAGTGCATTGTTTGGCTAGGTTGGGAGTTAGATTGCTTGATTCAATTGAGGGTAATGTTTGGGTTATAAGTAATTCTGAATCTTCTCTAGTTTCAAAAGTGAAGGAGAAGCATGATATGGATTCTCGTTTGGTCTAACTGCAAGGGTTAGTTAAAGACCAAAAGGTAGGGGTTTTCTCCTAAGGGGGAGATGGTGTATTGAGACTTTAGAATAGATTGTGTGTTCCTGATGTTAATGATCTAAGGCAGAGAATTATGGCTAAAGTGCATGGCGCATGGTATTCTATTTATCCTGGTGCTACCAAGATGTACCGAGATTTGTGATAAATTTATTGGTGGAATAGTATGAAGAGGGATATAGGGAAGTTTGTATAGAAGTGTAGAACTTGCCAACAGGTGAAGATAGAGCATTAGAGACTCGGTGGTATGATGCAAGAATTTAGCTTTCCTACTTGGAAGTGGGAAGTGGTAAACATGGATTTCGTGATCGGTTTACCTCTCTCTCATTGTCATCATGATTCTATTTAGGTCATTGTAGACAGGTTGACTAAGTCAGCATATTTCCTGCTAGTACATACATCTTTTACCACTGAGGACTATGCTAAGTTGTACATCCGAGAGTTAGTCAGGTTGCATGGAGTTTCGTTAGCTGTCATCTCCGATAGAGGTACTCAATTTACTTTTCAGTTTTGGAGAGCATTACAGAAGGGTCTTGGCACCCAAGTCCATCTTAGCTCCGCTTTTTATCCACAGGCAAACGGTCCGGCTGAGAAGACTAGCCAGACTTTGGAGGATATGTTGAGGGCATGTGTTCTTGATTTCAAAAGAAGTTGGGATGAGCATTACCCATTGGTTGATTTGCTTACAACAACAGTTTTCCTGCTAGTATTGGAATGGCTCTATTTTAGGTTTATATGGAAGGTAATGTCGATCACCCATAGTTTGGTTTGAAGTGGGTGAAGCTGCTGTGATTGGACCTGATGCTGTGTTCGAGGCTATGGAGAAATTTAAGTTGATTCGAGAGAGGTTAAAGGCAGCCCAGAGTCATCAGAAGTCATATACAGATGTGAGAAGAAAAGCTCCTGAGTTTGAGGTTGATGATTTGGTGTACTTAAAGATTTCAACCATGAAGTAGGTGAAAAGATTTGGAAAGAAAGAGAAGTTTAGTCCCCGATATGTTGGCCCTTATAGAGTTTTGAATTATGTTGGGAAAGCAGCTTATGAGATTGAGTTGCTAGCAGAGTTGTCAGTTGTCCATCCTGTCTTTCACATTTCTATGCTCAAGAAGCACATTGGTGATTCTTTTGTGGTTAATCCATCGGAGAGCTTAGATGTTTGGGATAGTCTTTCTTATGATAAAGTTCCGATCGATATCTTAGATTATCAAGTCCATAGACTAAGGAACAAGGAAGTTCCCTTGGTTAAAGTTTTCTGGAGAAATCAACCAATATAGGGTGTTACTTGAGAAGCAGAAGCATATATGCAAGTTAAGTATCCTCATCTCTTCTCTGTGAGTTCAAATCAAACCAAAGGTATCATTCTTTCTATATTCAGTTTCCTTCTAATCCAGCATATTCAGTTATATAAATATCCATTCTAGATTCGTGCATTCTATGGAGTACTCAAAAATCTAGTGTGAAGTAAGTCGGTTGAGCAAATTTTTCCCATAAAGTATTTCCTGTTCCTCTTTGATCTTAAGCCTAACTAGCAACATTTGAGGGCGAATGTTTCCAAGGGGGAGATATTGTAATGCCCTGGTCGTTTATTAAGCCTGAATCCATCTTTTGAAGTAAATATGGATGACTTCTAAGGTGAATGATATTTAAACCATGATGTATTTCTCTAATACCAATTTGGCCCAAATTCGACCCTTGGGTAAAGAGTTAGAGCCATTTTAGTGAGACAGTGTGCCACTTGGCACTTTAGCGCATCATGGAGCCAGCCAAAATGGCAATTGTCATTTTCCAGTAAGCCTCTACGATATTGGCGCATCGCGCCAAGGCTTAATATTAGGATTGTCAAATTCCAGTGCACCAACACGATTCCACCGCATCGCGGTGCCCTTCCAGGTCATGACCAAGGTGACAATGTAATTTCACCGTGTCGCGCCACTGGGCAGTTTCCCAATTGTAAAAATCCATTGAAGGACTGTGATCATGGCGCGTCACACCAAGGCAAAAACTCGGGCTTCAATTCTGGAATTTTCTCAAGGTTATTTTGGTCATTTCTACCTATTTTGGCCTCTATAAATATATATCCAAGTAGAGAAGAGCAATTCATTTTCTCTCCAATCTCTTCCAAGAAATATCTAGAGAAAGGGTTTCTCTCCTCCAATTCCAAATCCAAATATTTTCCAAAAAAATTCAAGAATCTTCCATATATTTCACCGAGTTGTTCAAGAATCAAGTTCTCTAAGTCAAAGGTGTCAAGAAACTTATCTCAAAAGTGTGAAGAAGAGTTTCCAATCAAGTCTTTTCATGTTAAAATTATAATCCAAGGTATGTGGGGCTTGAAGAAGAATATCCTTTCATTCTTGTGCCCAAAGAATTGATTTTTAAAATTGGAATTTCATGATCCTTGCAATTGGATTTACACCCAAATTTCTTTATTTATTATTTATGAGATTTGAGTTGATTAAGTTTGATATTTATGATTATTTTACCATCATATTTCATAAATTGAGAATTTATGCCATGAATTGTATTATTTTTTATTATGTATTGATGATTTCTAAGTGATTTAAGATAAGTGTCATTAGTTATGCTTTTCCATAAGAAGATTGAGTATTGAATATATATCGATATTGAGCTTGAGGGTCAAGAATGAGCCCTATGATGTTTTATTGAAGCTTTTGATACTTGATATGATTTGATAAGCAAGTGTACTTGATGTTAAGAAAGACTGTTTGAGTTTGAGTCGAGTTAGAAATCCACAAGTTGTAAATGATTTACAGATGAGATATATTTATGATTTGGTCTTCATGATAGACCCTTGAGTTGATTAAGGTGGATTTCCTAACGCGTTCTGAGCTGAGTTTGGGAGAAGTATTTAGGACCGAGTGGGAAGTATGGGCTCAGCGCATCTTACTTCCCCAGAACTACGGCCACCATAGGATTGAGATTTGAGGGCCAAAGAGCCGAGTTTGTGATCACACAGATGAGTTTGAGGTTATACTCTTAGGCAAGAGTACAATGCTCCCTCCAATGTGGGGCTCCTTTCTTAGGAGGGCAAAACGTTGGACTCCATGCGGCTCACATGGTTTATGTCGGTTATAAGAAACTCCCAAGTCCATAATAGTCTAAGTTTCTTGAGTTACCGAGTCACTCTAAGTCATGAGTTAAAGAGTTTGAGTTGAGTGCAATGATTTATGAGATTTGTGAAGCATGTGTTATTATCGATGATATATGGAAATTATGTTTCAGGAAATTTAAGCGAAGAGAATCATTATTGTCAGCATGCATGACTTTATTTTACATTTATTATATTGTTTAAAAGTATTGCATACACCCCCACATACTCAGTACAATCCCAAGTACTGATTCCCACACTCTTCTATGTTCTACATTTTCTCGTGATGTAGGTTTAGGTGCTCCGTCTCAGCAGCGACAGTGATCTTTGAGTACCTCCATCTACATTCTTACAGTTGGTGAGTCCTCATGGTTCGAGGACCTATGTCCCTGATTTTTGCCTTAATAGTAGATGGTTGTTTATTTTAAGTTCAGGCGAGTCAGTTGGGGATCTGTCCTCAGTCTTTTGTATTAGAGGCTTTGTCAGACTAGAGTACCAGTACGTACAAAACTTTCAGCATTTTGTTTGTACAGATAATATTTCTTCGTATCACAGTATGCTCATGACATGATTATTCTTCCCTATTTTAAAATGTTTAGTGTTATAGTGAGTTTTGAAAGTGATGACAGGCTTAAAGGGTTAGCATGAGGCCACGTGTGGCCTTAAGCACCGTGTGACGTCTTAGGATGGGTTCTTAGGGCGATACAGATAGCCACCCTCAACTTAGGAATTTTGCCTAGGTTGAGGTGCACAATGTCTAAGGAAGACCAAGGGTAAAATATGTTTATTATAAATATAAATGGGAAGGCGAATGGTGAAACATGAAAAATAGGCTCGAATGCTCAAAATAGGGATAAAGGGATATAATTTACATATGAAAGGTCATTTAGCTTAAAAGCATCTTAAAATCAAAATCGGCCTATGATCCTTTCCTAACCGACTATTCTTCAACCTTGGCAAGACTAACAACGCAAGTTCTAAATTCAACACACAAAGGAACTAGGTAGTATCTAACATAAATATGGCATAAAGTCAATATTACCAACTACTACCTATCCAGTTCATACAATTGTTAGCTAGTGATTATCATGTCGCTAATCCTAATATCATAACAAGATCTATAATGTTCACACATATATATACATTTACACAGTTTTAAAACAAAAAATTTAGGAGGGGCATCAAAAATTAATTAAAACATGACTAGTGCCCTAAATACTTAAAAATCTCTTAATTACACAAAAGAAAAAATAAAAAATGAAATAAAATAAGATACAACATAAAATTATCCTAGACATGCTTGTTCTACAACCTTACCGCGACCGATAAGAAAAGAAACACAGCAATTAAAATCTGTGGTGGCATGGTATGCCCACCCCCAACTAAAAATTAACACTGTCCTTAATACACTAAAATAAAATCAAGGGAAGTGAGAACATACTAAGGAGACATTAGGCACCTAAATCATGAGCATCCCCAAATTGGGGCATATCAGCTGACGGAGGTGGAGGCGGTGGTGGTGCACTGCTAAATGATGCACCCGCTACTATAGATGAATGCCTTTGCCTATTGATGAATGAAGACTCCATCAAATCATGTATAGCTTTCTAAATGACCAGGACATATGGTAAATTAGGATACTACAAGTTATCTATATGACCTCTTTTGGCCCCAACTGCTGAGACCTTCTCATCACCTTTCATGAAGAAGTAAAATTATCTCAGTGCATACGAAGGTGATAGCTAGACCACCTGGGGTATGATGAGGGAGTGGATTCAACATGGGTTTCTATGAGAGAGTTTAACTCTGCTCGTAATATATAAAACTCCTTTCTCATCTGGCCTAGATCCGATGTATCTATCTTTGTGAATTGGGCTATAACTCATCTCTCAAACTCATCAAGCTGTGTCTGAAAGTCCACATATAGCTCAAATAGTGCAGCACCCAGTGTGGCCTCTCATCGGGTATGTTCCTGCTCAAATCAAGTCCTAAATCCTGATCTCATCTGCTTATAGAGGCTATTCATCTCAGTCTCGACAACCCTTACTCCAGTATCTGTGGCCTTTTGGATGTTCACTAAGCTCTGCAAAAACTAGCTAGATATAATAATTATACTTGAAGTAGGAGTTATAATAGATAGACGAGTAGTCTCTAAAGGTACACCCTCCAGCTCTGAGATGGAAGCCGAGGCTGAAGAAGAAGTAGCTGGTGTTCCCTCAACCTGTGTACTAGAATATGAAGCCTCTCTCTACTACCCTATATCCATATTAATACCAACACCCACTTCACCTTTATGCACCTCATCAGGCTCTGTGGAAACTATTAGGCCCTCAGTCTAGTCTCATGGTATTGTTACCTACTAACTTGATCTCCTAAAAGATCTTAGACATGCCAGATTCCTCATAGTCCTAGTTTGAACAGTTGTATTTGCAAGTATCCTCTTGTCTACACTTGGTATCTCAATGATGTGTGAGTTGATGCTAACACATTTGAGGCTTTTAAATGAGAATAATTGCAAAGTCTTAAGCAATTTTTGTCATTTTTGATTGTTTTATCTTTGATTTTGCAGTAGAAGCCAAGATGCATGAGAACCAACAAGGATAAAATCAAAAGAGTTGAAATCAGAAGCAAATAGAATAGAAGTATGGCTGACGACATTCCTGATAAGTCGCGTCACCAGCCCTATGATAAGTTATAATCTACATCGTCAGCCATAGACAGAGAATGGACCTTAGCTGAAAGTTGTGACGACATTTTCGGATAAGCCATCAAAGAGCTGATAGGATGTAAAAGTTGTTATCCTAAGGCAGAACATGGGAGCTGAGGTAGAGAAGTGATGACATCCGTGATAATTCATCAAAGATCTGATAGGTTCTCACGAATGTTGTCGACTAATTTGATAAATTATTAAACTATGTGATTTTGTTTCCTTATTTAGGCTGAACTATTTAAAGTTTTGTTTAGGGTTTTCTAAAGGGAGGAAGAACATCTTAAACTTATTCTAGAGGAAATAACACCTCTCTTTGGGGGCTCTTAACTTAGAATTTAATTTTTAGTTCTTTGATTTGGTTGTGGGAATTTTCTCTGGAACTTGGAAATGAATCAATTTCTGACCACATCTTTTGTAAGTTTAATCACTTTGAATTATAAATTCAGTTATTGATATCGTTTTCTCTTTCATGTGGAACCAAAACACACAACTAGGGTTATGGGATCTATGATTATTTCTTCATGGATTTAATATTTGGTTAGGGTCTGAGTGATTGTGGGAATATCTTGATAATTCTTTTGTATTAATTATTTTCTGTTGGTTGCAAACAATAGGCCTTGCTTACTGTTACTTTGCTTGAGATAAGAAATCAACCCTAGTAAGAAGTGAATTATTAACGAGGATTTAGGAAGGTTAAGCTCTCATATAATGATTAATGTTGTAACAAGATTGATCAACTTGAGATAAAATCAGGATGAATAGAATGATTTCCTAAGTTCGAGAGAATTAGGGAATTAAATATCTAGGTAGGTTGAGCAACACTTAGATGGACTTTCAAAACTGATAATCTGGTGTTTCCAGCAAGTCATGAGAACCCAATGCTACAGTTATTATTTAATGGGGATTAGTAATCATAGTGATCATAACCCTAGTTTTTCTTTATCATTGATTTGAACTATTGAAATTTTAGTTTTGAGTTTCTAAAGCAAGTTTGAAAGTTACCAACTATTCAATCATTAAAAATTCCCATTTTGTCTTTTCGTGTCAATTTTTTGAATTTAACTTGTAGCTTTAATTTCAAATTTGTCTAATCGCCACTCACATTCTCCCCAGTGGATTCGACCCTGACTCCAAAGTCAAGTAAATATATTGACGACGACCGCATTGTACTAAATTGAAGTATAAGTTGAGCGTTATCAAAAATGGCGTCGTTACCGAGAAATAATTTGGCGTATTGAGTTGTTTTGGAATTTTAGTTTACTTGCTTGAATTCAAAATTGTAAATATTTGTTTAGTTTATTTTTTAAATTTTCTTGTATTTTTATTTTTCTCACACCTTTCTTGAGATGTCAGCATGGATAGATGGTTTTTTGAGTGATGACGATTTTTGTTATTATTGTGGGGAACCATATTTTAAGTCTTGATGTCCAGATTTACTTGGATGTGCATGGATTGGACCTTTACAATATGATGTGGAAACTGTCCTACTTACTGTAACTTGGTGTTTGGCTTGTGGTCAAAGTGATCATACTAAAGATATGTATGCTATCATGATTCAAGCAAACAAATTAATGAAATGAATTTTAGAGAATCAAGAACAACTGTGGGAAGATCTAAAGGAGTTACCACTCCCACCATGTTTACAGTGGCTAGACAAAAAGAATATGAGGAGAACATTAGCCAATTTGAGGAGAAAACTCAAAAATCACAACCACTCAATTGTCATCTTGATCTTGAAACTTCTATTGAGAAGGTGAAAAAAAGTGAGTGTGTAGTAGATAGTGTAAATTTTAAAGTAGAATTCATTGGGCCTCACTCGAAGCATTTTTCCATATTATGTTTAGATGATATTTTTTCTGTGGAATCATTTAAAATAGTGGAAGAGTGTGAAGATGAGGAACAAAAATCCTATATTCTTTATTTACACTTGATAAGCAATATAAAAACACACCTCACTTTAAGATCGAGTGGTTTACCACGCTCAATCCATTACTCGACTTCTTAATTTTTGTACCACCCCTTATGATCGAGGCAAGAAGATGAACTCTAAGTTGAGGGTAAAATTCAAATCGTCTAAGTGGAAGGATAAAGTATGAAGCACTTTTAAAGTATCTTGATGAATTCTAAGTAGTCAAGATAACCTAGTTGTGCCGCGACACTAAATCATGTGCTTTTTGGGAGGCAACCTAAGGCATTTTGTTGTTTATATTGGTATTATGTGATTGACATTAGATCTTTGCACCCATGGTGCCACAAGTATGTTTCTGACTCTCTTGTTGTTATTTGACTCATTAGGGACAATGTATGATTATAAGTTGAGGGTGGGACTTCTTGTGGGTGCTGATGTCTTCTTGGGGTTTTTGTTGTTGTGCCTCTTTTCCTCGGAGTCTTGTTCCTAGTAGAGCTGGCATGTTTAGGCATATTGTGATTTGTTGTAAAATGTTGTAGTTAACTGGGAGAAATACAAGTACCTTAGGTAGTTAACATGTTTTTGTGATTTTTGAGCACCTCTCCAATGGACTGAGTATTTAACTATGTGAATTGCATTTGATTATGACCATGGTGAATCTTTTTATGGCATTAGTTTTAGTGATGTAGTAATCATTGCTAAACAGCTACATGAAATGAATGAGTAGTAGCTTATGATATACTTGTGTGCCATGTGCATATGAGATCTTACTCAGTTCCCGTTGTATGTTGAAATCCAAAACTTGCCTGTTTAGTCTTACCTTCGTTGAAGGATAGAGGTTAGGAAAGAATCATAGGCCGTTTTGATATTAGCTCACTTTTAACCTAAATAACCTTCCCTGTATGTAGAGTATCCCTTGATCCCTACTTTGAGCCTAATTAGCCTATTTCTTTTTATGACACCTATCACTTTTAACTTAGGCAAATGGCCTAAGTTGAGGGTGGCTATCATAGGTGTGCGTGATGTAAAATGAGTAGGAAGAAAGGTAGAGTAAAATAAAAGAATAAAAAGTTAAGTGTGGTATAAAAGAGAAAGAAAAAGAAAAGTTGTGAAAAAAATTGATTGTAGAAAAGACCGCACCTATCCTAAATAAGTGTGATCAAGAAAAGAGAAGAATAGAAAAAGGATAATAAGTGAAACCCCAAAAATCTAGTGTAGTGTCAAGGAGGCTTAGTCACTTTAAATATCATCGAGTATCATACCATCCCCTAGCCTACATTACAATCCAAAGAGAAGACCTATAGTGATCCTACCTGACCTGTCTGACGATCTGGGTAATTAAAATAAGGGCAAGCCTATGGTATTCGGCATACATTGTTTGGAACTTCATTCTGAGAGTGAGTGTATTGTGACTGTCCCTATGGTTATATATGTGATGTCTAATATAAGAAAAGGGGGATTTCTTTGTAGTAAGGGCACACTGGTTACATCGCTAGTTACTGACTTGTTTGGATAATGTAAACTTGATGCATGCATGGTTGTGTTGTTGAGTTGTTACCATATCTTGATTCCTGTGTGTTGCATTTTTGTTCTTCAATAATATACACAGCTTTTCTTAAATTAACTGACCTTGGAGATGGTGAAGATATTTGATATAATATATATGATTGACTGTCGAATGTACTTTGTATTCTCTTAGTTGTGATTGAGATGCTTGAGGACAAGCAATTGTTTTAAGTTAGGGTATTGATGTGTGAGCTGATGCTAACATATTTAAGTCTTTTAACTAAGAATAATTACAAAGTCTTAAGCAACTTTTGTCATTTTTGATTATTTTATCTTTGATTTTGCAGTAGAAGCCAAGATGCATGAGAACCAACAAGGATGGAAGCAAAAAAGTTGAAATCTGAAGCAAATAGAATAGAAGTATGGCTGACAACTTTCTTGATGAGTCATCATCCCTATGATAAGTTATCACTTCATTATCAGCCATAGACAAAGAATGGACCTTAGCTGAAAGTTGTGATAACATTTCCTGATAAGCTATCAAAGAGCTGATAGGATGTCAAAGTTACTATCAACCTAAGGTAGAACATGGGAGATAAGGTAGTGAAGTGACGACATCCGTGATAAGTCATCAAAGATCTGATAGGTTGTCACATTTTGTCATCAGCCTTAAGCAGGAAGTGTTAAAACTAAAGAAGGAGCTGATGACATATATGATAAGTCGTCAGGCTCCTGATAAGTTGTCACAAATGTCATCGCCTAATTAGAGAAATTATTAAAATCTGTAATTTTGTTTCCTTATTTAAGTTGAACTATTTAAAGTCTTGTTTAGGGTTTTCTAAAGGGAGGCGGAACATCTTAAACTTATTCCAGAGGAAAATACACCTCTCTTTCGGGGCTCTTAACTTAGAATTCAATTTTCAATTCTTTGATTTGGTTGTGGGAATTTTTCTGGAACTTGGAAGTGAATCAATTTCTGACTACATCTTTTATAAGTTTAATCACTTTGAATTATGAATTCTATTATTGATATTGTTTTCTCTTTCATGTGGAACTAAAACCCACAACTAGGTTTATGGGATCTATGATTATTCCTCCATGGATTTAATATTTGGTTAGGGTCCGAGTGATTGTGGGAACATCTTCATAATTCTTTTGTATTAATTATTTTCTGTTGGTTGCAAACAATAGGCCTTTCTTACTGTTAATTTGCTTAAGATAAGAAATCAATCCTAGTAAGAAGTGAATTATTAACGAGTATTTGGGAAGGTTAAGATCTCATCTAATGATTAATGTTGTAACAAGATTGATCAATTTGAGATAAAATCAGGATGAATAGAATGATTTCCTAAGTTTGAGAGAATTAGGGAGTTCAACATCTAGGTAAGTTGAGAAAAACTTAGATGGACTGTCAAAACTGATAATCTGGTATTTCCCGCAAGTCATGAGAACCCAGTGCTACAGTTATTATTTAGTTGGGATTAGTAATCATAATGATCATAACCCTAGTTTTTCTTTATCATTGTTTTAAACTATTGAAATTTTAGTTTTGAGTTTCTAAAGCAAGTTTAAAAGTTACCAACTGTTCAATCATTAAAACCCCCATTTTGCCTTTTTGTGTCAGTTGTTTGAATTTAACTTGTAGCTTTAATTTCAAATTAGTCTAATGGCAACTCACATTGTTCCCTGTGGATTCGAACCCAACTCCAAATTTAGGTAAATATATTGACGACGACTGCCTTACAGTAAATTGATGTGTAAGTTGATTGTTATCACTCAAACATGCCGACCTTATCTCATAGCCATTGAATCATGCAAGGGAATGGCAGATTAGGTAACTTCACAAAGGATCTTTCATGTAACTCATACCTAAGATGGCAACAAAATCAATAGCCTAACTGGCCATTATTTAAGAAACCAGTGTAGCTCCCTCCCACATCAACGTGTTATTCGAAGCAGTGGGCATCAGTCTGTATCTAATCAGCAACCACCAGAACTTGACCTCAAATTTTGATAGGCCTTTCTTGATCAAAGCATGCCCCTCAATCCATGGGGTTGCATCATCTCGGTGAAATATAACTAGTTATACACCTAGTCATCTCAAACCTCACACATATGTTCTCATCCTCCTTCATGATATATCGATTAGGTATGATACTCACTTTGTGGTCGCACTCAGCTGTGGATGCAGTAGTGATGTCATCTTGGCTGAAGATAAATCTATATATAGTCTCTGTAATGTCAACTTTGACCTCACTAACTAGTGTGTACTCAAGTTGTGGGTGCCTAACAAATCTAATCAAACCTATATGTCTTAGCATAGAAAATACTACACTTGCTCTATAAGGTGCATAAAATTCCCGTACCATAGCAAGGTTGTAGGAAGTGATTAGCCTAGTCATCCACTCTAGCTGATACTATCAAATGCCTCTCATAACTATGGTGCTCGATATAGCCCTGATAGGTCAATCTAGCACTCCTTAAAAATGCATATCATTGGCCTACCTTCCTCCCAGATATGGCTATTAGTAGTGAATATCTCTTGCATCCCTGGCACACACCACCTCTGATGTCCCTCCTTGGGAGGTGCATTTGAGGTATGTGCGAGAGTAGGACTCTGCCACTGCTGTACTGACTCATCATGGGTAGCATGCTTAGTACCCTCATCAAACTGGGTTACATTTTTCTTCTAAACATCAGTAGTGGTACCCTCCTCAAAATGGGTCACCTTTGATGGCTATACCTACTTTACCTATTCGGACGAATCCTAGGACCCCTTCTCAAACTAAGGGTCCTGATATGCAACCTGTGGAGTAGACTCAGACTCTGTCTCATCATCTTATCACCATCAAGTGAAAAATTTGATGACTTTATCCTTGATTGGGCTGCAGCTATTTGAGCAGCCTAGAGAGTTTATCCTCTCGTGAATCTCCATGTTACCTCAATGTCTCTACGCCTCTACCTCGGGTACTCCTCTACTAATCCACTAGGCTCAGAAGACTCTGCCCATTTCTTCAAAGTACCATTCTTTGTCTTCTTCCTAGCTTTAGGTGTTATATAAACCAGAAAAACTAGTTGTTAGTTTCCAACAAAAGTGAGGGATAGCAAAAGTTAAAGAAAAACTCAGGAACTTTGAATTTTTCCTTAATTTTTGCTCCTCTATAATCTAGTTGAAATCCCAACGAAAATCATATCTTTAAAAGAAAAGAAGCATGTTCAACTAGTGGTATTACTTTCATACATTCAAGTTCAACTTTGGGTTGGGGCCTAACATTAGATTTTACTTCAAAACAAGGCCCTACATTAAGATTTTAGGCTACTTCAAGGCTCCTAAGTACAAGAATGATAGTTTCTATACATTTTTCAATGAAATATATATATCAAATTTTTAACACAATAGATATATCAAGACATAACTATTAGGAGTCGAGAAATTTTCCTCTTATATTAAGAACCAGAAGAGAATAATGAAGAAGTCAAGAAAACCAAAAGTTGGAATGTGTTTTTAGCGTGTTTTAACAAGTTGGTATCTCAAATAAGTGTCAATTTAGCCTTTACTTAAGTGTGGGGTTAGTTTGTGTTTTAAGAGGGAAGCTTGAATTCAAAGAGAAAAGTGAAGTTTTGAGAATTAGAATAAGTTGGAATAAGGTTAAGATTGTTTAAATATAGGTGGGGGCTATTTTAGGTCATATATAAGTGTTGGTGGGCCCAATATTTAAATTTAAAATTGGTCCCACAAATAGCCAGCCCGTGGAAGCTACCTGTGGCCTGTTCTAACAGTTAGGTTGTGGACGTAGGTTCCATCTGCGGCCAGCAGGTGTTGGGCGCATATTTCGGGCCAAAAATTTTGGCCCACTTTCCTGAGATTTGGACTTGGCATTTTGATGTTTGTTCGGCTACTTATGGTCTCGTAACCTAAGTTTGAGGTCCCAAAAGTAAAATTAGATGCCAAATTCCATAACTTTCCATTTTTCATCCTCAAAATTTTGGCTTTTCAACTTATTACTTAACTTACCATGTGGGACTTAGGACCATGATGGATTGATCACATAGCCTCCTTACCTCAAAATCGATGAATGTAGCAATTTTTTTACCATATTCTGGATAAGTCCAAGAGCTAAAAACCTACAAAAAGAAAAATCAACAAAAATGTGAACACTAAAAATAGTGGGAGTAGGTTGCCTCCCACTCAGTGATTGATTTAATGTCATGGAACGATGTGGCTATATTGGTTACTCAAACTTCACCAACAATCCCATGGGTTATCTCCCATGCATCACTTGATTTAACATTGTAGAATGATACGAATATCTTGACTACTCAAAATTCATCAAAATACCCATACAAATATTATCTAGGGTCATCAATACAATTAATCGCTAACATTACCCATTTTGGCTGCTTTATTGACTTTTAGATATTGAATGTATCCTTTTCACCGTTAACTCATAATTTCAGCTCACCTTTCTCCATGTCAACAATAGCTCTACAGTGGACATAAATGGTCTTCCTGGTATAATATGTATCTCAGTGTCAACCTTATAGTTCAAGATGGCAAAGTAACCTAAAAAGATGAAGTTATCCACCCTCATAATCACATCAAAAGAGATTCCCACGAGATTTTTTACTGTGTGGTCAGCCATCAATAGCTGCATCAAATTCAGTTCTGAAGAGTTCAAGACCAATTGCTTAAACACGTCCTGTGGCATCAAATTAATGTTGGCTAATAATCACACAAGGTTCTAGCAAATTGGGAGGACCCTAAAGTGTATGGTATAATGAATGCATCGGGATCACCTTTTTTTGCGCCAAAGACCTAGTCGTGACTGTACTGCAGTAGTGCACACTATCAACATCCTCAAATATCATTCCTTTCTTCCTTATGACCAATTATTTCATAAACCTAGCGTATCTAGGTATCTACTCTAACACCTATAGAAGAGGTATGTCCAAGCTCAATTCTTTCAGTATCTCAATGAACCACTTGAACTTACCTTGCTTTTTTTATTACCTCAATCTTTGAAGAAAAGGTAGAGGCAGTCTTTGAATCTTTCTAATTTCTGGATTAATGAACAGACTCTTACCTTTATCTTCAACAACTTTACCTTTATCATATGTTACTTTATCAGACTCAATAGTAGGTCTCTCCTCCTCAGTATCTTCTGCAATGGGTCATGGGGGATCAATAGTAGTGATATAATTCCTCATGGTAAAAGCAAGTACATGACCGTTGTTCTTCAAATTTTTTAATATGTTGCTTGAAAGGGTACCTGGCTACCTCTGGTTTAGAGTTGCTGACATCTGCCCAAACTAATCGTCCAACTACTTGATAGCCATGGCATGTGACTCGACCTTCTAGGTCAATCCTGAAATGCCATCCTTAATCTCCTTAAGGTTATATCTTGATTTTCCTGACCTTTCACCAGCTCAGCGAGCATCTATTCCATTCTAGATTCTGCATCTCATCTGTCAGATGGAATGTACCTATCTCCCTTCTCTCTATAGTCATCCTTTTGCCTCCAGTCACTATCTCACTCTCTGCTACAGTCTCTATATCTATCATAATAGTTTCAACCTTGTTTCCCTTGCCCTTGGGATCATAAACCCACCATTTGATTATCAAAATAATTTGCTTCCTCTTCTAATTCTGACTCGTAAGTTTTAGAAGTTAACCCCTGTGTTGTTACTACATTCACTTTCTCAGAAGTCAATGATGTTAGCTGCTTTGCTAGTACCCCAAGATCAATCCTTAGCAATATAATTTCTTGCACTACTATGTCATCAGCTACTTCCTGGTCGCAGAAGGCACTAATAGCATAAGTGGTAAATCCCCTCTCAATCTTCCAAGTTTTCCATGATTGGTTACTGAGTGATATCTAATCTAACATCTTTGAAGTTTCCTCCTAGCATAGTCTCATAAAATATCCTCCAGATATGGTATCTTCCATGGCTCTGGAATCGATGGTCAGGACTCTATAGAATATCTCAAGTAAGCTCATCCCTGACAATCGATGATTGGGCACCATACTCAGCTTCTTCTTGAACCTGAACCATGCCTTATTCATAGACTTTAAATGCAGCTACCTAAAATTATATATCTCATCCTTAAGCTGTAATATCCTAAATAAAGAAAAGAATTTATTTAATAATTTCCTGTGCAACTTATTCCATATAATGATAGAGCTTCTTGGCAGTTCCCCTAACCATACAGATATTTCTTCTATAAGTAAGAAGGGGAATAGCCTCAGTTTGAGTGCTTTCTAATTCACCCCTGGATTTGAATACGAACTCCAGGTCTTGAGAAAATTGGAAAAGTGCAAATTTGCATCATCTGTAGGTAGACCTGCAAACACACTATTCAAATTTTAGAAGTTGGATCATTGCGCTTGTGATGTCAAACTTGATGCCTGGGGGTAAAACAGAAAGAACTATGGCTCTAGTCTCTGTCGGCTAAACATATCCCAAATCTTCTTGACCATCTATATATGGTTACACATACTGATATATTGGGATTACATAAACATGGTCACCTTTAGCTCTATTCTGATTCTCATCGAGTACTACTCGGTGGTCTACTGCTCATCTCTACTCAGCTAGCTCTGCCTCCCAAGCTACCCATTGAGCTTTTTCTATTTCCTTCTTCTTAACTTCAGCTTGAGCTAACACCTCGCTAGTTTATCGACCAATAATATCTTGTACTCTTTTGGGAGAAGATGGAGGTAGAACATCATGACGGGATTAACTCTACTCTGTGTGTTAGGAATACACCGTCATATTCCCAACTAAGAACAAAAATAAAAAGAAAAACCTAAAAACTATAACAACTTCAAATCATAAATAAACACCTTGTTTCATCGGCAACAGCGATAAATTTTTGTTAAATTATAAACAACACCTCCTATCATATGATGATACGTTCGTTGTCCAAATATAGTAAGCCAATAAAGTTTGGGGTTGAATCCCAAGGGAACACATAACTTTGATGATCTTAGTAGTTGTAGTAAATAGGCAGAATAAGAAAAGTAAATGGGGTGTTGTGATGTAGTAATCTCGAGCAAGTAACTATACTAACTTTGATTACAATCAGTGTAGGTGAACACCAGGATTGTGTTCCCACTGGCTTCTCAACTCCATGGAACCATTCTGATACCTTGCATGTAGAATCAATAAGTTATGTACCTTCTATAGTCATTTGGATGAGCAAAAGGATTTCACCTTTTACCTTTTGAGTCTCAGGATGTTGCCTTACTAACCCTTTTCTTGATCCCAATTAACTATTACCTTTTGAGTTATTAGATGAAACCTAACCATTTTACTAAGATTGAACATTGAAGCATTGATAGATAGTTAAACTCCAAATTACTATTATCTTTTTCCTTTCCTAGTTCTTTTGGAGTAAGAAGCAATATCTCAGCGGAATCCTAATATGTGCACCTATTAATAAAACTATCATAACTAAGATAAATCAATGCATGCATGGGTATCAACTCTGAATAATAAAAGAACATCCCCTATTTTATCAATCCGATAGGGTTTCTACAACCCTATCTATGGGTTTTAGTCACTCATACTTGTGAAGAAATCAATAACAATCATAATCAAAAGCATAGATGAAATCACAATGATAAAAAGTGTAAAAACCCACAATCAAAACTGAATTAATGAACCAAAGTCAATACAAGAGAATTCCTAGATCAATATCGTATCTTGGAATCAATATATGTTTATGAGTATCAAAAGTGTGTTACTCCTACTAAAAAGTACATAAGAGGTATTCATAGTACATGAGGAAATCCTAAAACTAAATCCCAAATAAAATAGGATAAAATTAGGTCGGTGGTCACATGTGATATGTACCCGCGATCTAGCACTGAGCATAGGTAGTACCTGCGGTCCTGACTCCGAACTCAGGTACAGGGTGTAGGTTGTGGAAGAAAAAATCATGCAAGTTTATCTCTTGGTATTTTGGACTTCTGGTACTTATTTTGCCTAAATGCAGTTTGTAGATCCTACTTGTTGTCAACATGTTGACTTTGTAAGTGTTGAGGGTCATATTTTCAGCCCTTTTTCAAATCTCAAAGATGCTTTGATCATGAACAAGATGGAAAACATTCTGAATATCCATAATAGCTCCAAAAAGTAACCAAAAACACCTTTTTCATATTTTTCATGAACTTTGAATCCCAAACATAGTTTGCTACAAAAAATACCTAAAATGTCTCATATGTAATAAAATATCCTCAGAAACTTGCATATTTTCCTCTTATTAAACATTGGAAGTGCTATATTCCTATTGCACATCAGAGGGTCCAGGTTGAAATGATGGATTGGGGGCTAAGTCATTGGATAGATTAGGATATGGAATGTTTAAGAGTATGTTGCACCCCTGGTAGCATCTGGATAGATGAGGTTTTAAGTATAAGAGAGCCAAGTATCCCTAGTACATGCCCATGGTGATACCCCTTAGAGAGGAGTATTATGATTATAGGTGTAGTAAGATACAGATCGAGGGCTAATCTTAAATTTTCTCCTAGCGGTGCACTTCACGGTAGAGTCGGGGTAAATTTACTCCTATTCTAGTGATTCCCTCCTATTTTGGTTAATAGGGCACTCTACTATTGTTGTATGTATTCTAATAGTCTGTATACCTAAGGCCCACATTCTACATATTGCATATATCCATACTTCAGCCTCTGAACCATTGGCAATAATGGTTCTCAGAAATTTGAGCTTGTAAGTGTTCAAGCTCTATGTCATGACGCTCGTGATCCATACATTCATGTATCACGTTATGCCTAGTACTAAGAAATAGTGGTTTCAAGAAGATATCCTTGCCTTGTTCCCTGAATATGAATCCTAACTTTACGTTATTTTACCTATGATATATGTAGTCATGTTTCTACTAATGGCCAATCCTAAGGACTCGTGCTATGGTATGTTTATGTCAAAACGATCCTCCATTTATAACTAAGGTGGTTTCTATGAAGAACGCCATGCCTATTATACCATGTCTCATTTTATGACTCTCAGCTTTAGTAGTATGACAAATAAAAGTTATAATTGAGAAATAACCCCCTCATTCTTGATGCTTGTACTCTAGTTCCTCAAGGACCCTTGATATGTTAGGATGGTAGTAGCTATATATGTGTAGTAATATTTTGGATGAGACAGTAGATGTTCTTTATCGTAAAATTCCTTTAACTTTAAGTTAGGCTTAACATGGGAGGGGAATGAAGCAAATGCTTTGGTTTTATAGTTATGAGTTTTGCGAGGGAGTTAAGAGGTTGAAATAGTAGAGTGTTATATTCATAATTGAAAGCTTAGTAGAGAGTATGGTCATGTTTTAGTGTTATTAGATATATCATTTAGGAGGAAGGAGCCATGTAGGAGATAGAGAGGAAATAAAATCCAAATATCTATTCTTATTTTGTTCTAGAAAATCATGTTGAGGTACGTGTATTCATTAATATTTTGTTTTCTATCTTTGTAGAGGTGAGAATGGAGGTATATAAAGTCAAATCATGCTAGCAATTTCCTTAACCTGTTATTTGAGGATGAATGATCCAAGTGGGGGTTTATTAAAATGCCTCAAATTTTGTCCCTTAAAAATCTATTGAGCTTTGAGCTCACTACCTTAGTAATGACTCACCTTATAAGTTGCAAGGTATCTTGATGGGTCAGGTGACCCTTGGCATAAGGTTTCTAGTAATTTTGGACTAATACACTATCTTCATTATAGCTTGAAGTCATAATTCATAAAGACTTATACTAACTCATAATGATCAAACTGTAGGATGTCTAGTGTTCACCCAATAAGCTTTTACTCTGACTATGAATTGGATCCTAGGAGTTATAGGGTGACGTGATGAGTCAGTTTATGGAGTCATAAGGACAATAGTAGATGGGGGTCCTAGAGACTATTTTGGTTATGACTCGAGGTGATGAGTCGTAAGGTGTGGTTACGAGTTTTTGGGTGACTCATAACCAAGGACGTCACTTTTTCAGCTTTTAATCTAAGGGAACTTTGGACATTTTCCACTTTAACATTTTTTTACCTCACGACTTAAAACCATCCTTGAGACTTCATTAGCCTACTATTTTCTATCCAATACTCCCAAATATTCTCTAAAATTCTCCATTCAAGTTAAAGCTAGGGTTCTAAGAGAGGTGGTCATCTAGGGCTCTAAGGGTGCTTTTTTCCCCAAATTTCTTGGTATTTGAGGCATGTCTCTCTTTCCCTATACTTGTATTTTCTTAATGGAATGATTTGAAAAAGTTTTATATGGTTTTGATGTTGTATTTTGAAACACTGGGTTGAGGGTTTCAAATGTAAATTTTTTAAATTCTTATTTTATGATATTTATGAAATTATTTTTCTTAAATCGATGATTGGTAAATGATTTGGGGTGCATGGGATTGGTGAATGGACTTGGGTACAATTGAATCCCTATATTGGTAAATCATGGAAATAGGGGTACAAAAAAATCTCAAATTAATTGGTTTGGTATGGAAATCGATAACAACCTCAACCCACTTGCACAATTGATTTTAGAATATGTATTATCACTTGGTTTGATTTATTTCTTGACATCAATGCATGGATTAATTGGTTAATTGGACGACAATGGTCTTGAAAACCTTGTGGGGTACTCGGGAATCCACTAAGTGATTATTATAATGGAGTTTGTTATGTACACGGGAATCCCTAAGTATTGGCTAATGACATTGCTTACAAGCTATTTTAGTATGACGATATCACTTAATAATTCCTTATAAATTGAATCCTAGAATTAGTGATTGGGTTATGTGATAAATGATTTTATTGGGCAATAATAGGGGTTGTGTTACCTAGCCGTGAATGTGTGAGTTCGAGGAACTAATAATGGAAACTCGTGGTTACCGACATGAGGGTAAGTCTTGATGACTAAGTGTTTGTGGGGTACAAGGGAATCCCCCAAGTTCACATACGTATATATGTATCATGAAAGGTGAAGGGCACAAGGGAATCCCCAATTATCTATGATGTATCCAGTTCGTGCGGCTAACACGTACTGGGGCCCATCCAAGGGGTAACACTGGACCCATATAGCCTATGGAGGATTTATAACGGTAATGCTTCACAACCCAGGTTAAGATTTTTCAAAGTTCACGCCAAGCCCTGCTCCTCACCCCAACATATGCATATGTATATGTATATATACTTCATGTGATAGTATTCATTGGATGTTTTATTGGTTTGAACTATTATCATGGAATTATTTTATTCCTCTACCCCTGAGTTAATGTTAGCGATCCAACCACTAACCTTCTTTGGATTTTGTATCCCTACGATATGCATGAACTGGACATACTTCCACATCTTCTACTCAATAACTTGTATTCAGGATCATCTAGTGAGTCAGATTTAAGTGGTGAGCTTCCATGCTTCGAAAGACCCTATTTCATGATTAAGGTTTCCCTTACATTTTTGCCTATTCCTTTGGATTTAGTTTTCGTCTATTTTGGGGGGCATGTCCTGATATTTTATTAGTATTCAGTTTGGTTCATTATTTAGAAGGCTTTTTTGGAATACTATGGTTATTTGGGCAATGTCGGTCGATTGTTTGGCTGGTCGTCGATGGTTGGTTATGTACATGCATTAAAACTTTTTTAAGCTATTGTAAGCTATCTTGTTATATGTTCGGAATTTATCCGACTTTGGAATGTGTTGTGTTTGGGTTGATTAGGTGTAGGGGTGATCTTCAGTCCACCTGCAACTTGAGATACCTGACATGGCCAGGCCCTGGTTCGGGTCATGTCAGATAACTAATAGTTCCATGCTCAAAGTTTTTGCTCTTATTTTCCCTTTAGCTTTACTCGTGTATATTTTTGTATCTTTCTACTGCTGGATGCACTATTTTCTTACCTTCTGATGCATGGCAATCCACTAAATAGTTTGGTTTATTTGGTTAGATGATATCTTAATTTCCTAAAATCTGATTATTTGAAAGGCTTTAGCATAAAATTTTGAGCACCTTCTTTCAAGAACCTACTTCGATAAACATTTTATTAGATGAAACACGGTGTAATTGTAATACCCCTAGTTTTTCCATTAAATATTTCACTCCCAAATGTGTCAAGTCGTTAAAGCCTTTTTATCTTTCCAAGAGTCCGTTAAGATCTCGGACGAAAATATGTTGAATTCTGTTCTTTATCGTGATTAATAATTTTTTTGTGTGGAATTTCTGGATATGCGACCCTTCATTGTGTAGAGCATCGAATAAGCTTTCCAATGATATGTGGATCATCGAAAACGGACTCTCGAGCGATGAGTTATGATCATTCCAATCTAACCGTGCATAATGGTGAACAATAATTGTGCAGGAAAAAAAAATACTGAGGCCAGGCGAATTTTAGGGTCAACTTCAAACGATCATAAATCCTTGTACATAATGATATGGGTGATCTACTGTATATCACCAGAAATCTCTGAGAGTCCTCTTTTCAATGAAATTGGTTTCATCCAATTTGTCCATTGGAGCAAAAGGTTATGGTCGATCTACTTCAGCCTATCAAAACAGTCCACCAAAGGACAGATTTGATATTATTTTATTTTTAAGGGTATTTTGGTCATTCCCAATCCAATCCATCCAGGTAAACCATGGATTTAAGTCCATTAAAAGCATTCAATAACTCATTTTTCTCCAAAATTTCCTAAGGCTCAAACCCCAACCCTACTACTCCAAATTTCATCCTTCTATGTCTCTTGATTGAACCGTAGAAATTTCAAATTGATTTGGGATTTGAGTTGATCATGTTAAGGTCTTCGAGGAGCACCCTTTATTTTCGTGAATAAAGTTTCAGAGTCGGAAGTTCATATTCATCTTCCATTTTTAGGTATGTGGGGCTTTGAACAAGAATAATTCTTCTATTCTTGTGCTCGTATCTTTAATTTTTATTATGAATTATTATGAGTTTGGCAAATGAATTTATTTCCAAGATATCCTACCATGAGATTTTGATTATGTAAATTGTTCAAGCTTGCGAATTATGATTATTTAATGGATTCATATGGTTCTGTAAGTTGAATTATGTCTAAATAATTCAATTATGAACTTATAAAGATTTGAATTGTAAGTTTTGAATCACATGAGTATTTGACTATTTTCATTCTATGAATTGAGATTTAATATTGGGATTCTTGGTGTTTCTATCAAGAATTGATATATTTTGAACATGTATCCATGTTTTAAGTTCAAGAATGAATTATTGGTATTTTCAGGTATTTTCGAGCCATGTGTCAAATTTTAAGCTTCCTTATGACGATTTGAGTTATTGGGTATATTGATATCGAAGTTTCAATGAGTCTTGGTATTTTTCGGATGGTTTTGATGAGTTAAATTATTGAAAATATTACGTATTGAGTCTTCATATCCTTGTCCAAATGTCGAGTCGGTTATGGTTCAATGCATTGATACCTTGTTGATATTGAGAAAAATTAAAATGTTTTGAGCTAAAATGTGTTCAGTTAGGAATCCACAAATTGATATGATTTGATAAATAAGAAAGAGATTTGATTTGGTCTTTATGATAGACCCTTCTTATGTTGTGATGGATTTCCTAACGCGTTCTGAGCTTGTCGGGGAGTAGTACTTAGCACCGAGAGGGAAATTTGGTATTTTTCAAAACCTATGTACCACCGTAGTGTTATTTGATGATGATATTATTGGCGAAAGAGCTCGATTGTATTTATTGCAGTTTTAAGGTCGTACTCCTTGGCAAAGAGTATGACGCTCCCGCCAACGGGGGTTTCAAATGTTGGTATTCCACGTACCTCACATAGGGTTGTCGGTTAAAGGAAACTCCTGTGTCCATAAGATTAAGTTTCTTGAATTACCGAGTCACTCCGATATTTCAGTCAAAGAGTTGAGATGTTTATGATGTTTTATGGTCATTTATGATGATTTATAATTACCTATGATGATTTTTGATGATATGATAATTTATGATGATTTAGGATGATTTATCATAATTTATGATTTATAATGAATTACGTGGATTACGAGATTTTATCACATGAACTGTTTATTATGAAATTACGAAAAGTATGATTTGATATAACTCAAGCTAAGTATAACTCAAGCCAAGTGAGTCATCATTGTCCGTATGCATGTTTTCATGAAATTGACTATACTATTTATATTTATGCATTCACCCCTACATACTCAGTACATTTCAAAGTACTGACTCACATATTTCCATGGGCTACATTCTTACCAAAATATAGGTACAAGTTGTAGTGCACATATTATGTTCAGCTAGGTCACATCTCTCGATCGACAGGTGATTAGTCCTTTTAATTCAGGGACTTGAGTTGTTCAGATTTGAGGTGTATTGTATTTTATGTATTCAGTCGTATTGAGTAGGGGTAGTTGGGAGTCATGACCCGGCTATCTTTGGTCAACGCTAGTAGAGAATTCATAGACAGTCACTAGTAGTCAGTGTATTCAGTTTCAGATTTGTATATATATAAGTAGAATTGTGACCGTGTAAATTTACTCTCATGTTGGTCAGACTAAGTTATGGGTTGTTTCTGCATTATTCCTTCTATTTTATGCATTTTATTCAGTTACTTTGGGTTATGCCAGATGAAGGGTTAGCTTGGGGTCACTTGTGACATTAAGCATCGTGTGACATCTCGGGATTCAATTTCGGAGCGTTACAGTAATATGTTTGCTTTTTGAAAAAACTAGAAGAAATTAGAATGTTGCAGCTAGAGTAAATACTTCTTAATTTGGTTGTAGATGTAGTCTGATCATATAATGACCACATGTATCTCTTTCACATTATAGGATTCCTGCTATTTAGACATGTTTCAAATAGTTATAAATTCTAAATAATTATGAGCAAGTGTTGACAGTAAGAAGTATGTAGCCTAGTGTTGTATGTTTCTTTATAGTGTTTGGCTATAGTAACTTCAAAAAACTAAGGATACATAGATGAAGAGAATATTTATCAAAGTTACTACTTACTATTCTACTCTTGTTGTACTATCCCTCTATCAGCCTATCAACTCTAATGTCTTTAAATTTATATAGGTTGGAACCTTCCAAAGTATGCTCTAATTCTATGACCTTATTTTTTAGAAGAAAATATGATCCGAATTGGATCAATTGGAAAGGTGTCTCAAAAGGTGTCAATGATGGTTATGTTGAAGATTCAAGGTATGATTTTTAAAATAAAAATTGAGTTAGAAATTGTATTAACTTCTATATATAGTATATAATATACTATTTTGTATTGTATTCTAGAAGAAATTCTATTTGGACACTTCCATTAGTGATATTATAGTGCAGTAACAATGGTTTCAGAAGGTAGCAGTATGGTACAAGAATTTCATTTCTAATATAAAAAGAGATACGATTTAGCCAGAATTTACAATGACCATGTGTGGGAAAGCTCAATGGAACTTTGAAAAAGTGATGAATGTATTAAAAAGTTGGATATAAATTTAAAAAATCAGTGTAGTGGCTATGAAGTCGCTATTGGAACTCACACAGGTGGCTCTATCATTAAAAACTTGTATGTATATATCTTAATAACTATATAACTGAGATCTTTATGTTATATTAATATCTTAAAATATATTACTAGTTGGAAGTAGTTGATTCATGCTTACTCATATATGCAAGAAACTTAATATTAAACAGAAGATTTTCCCAATTTGGATTTTGCTGCTAGTTTTAAATTTATAAAGAGCTTTAAATTGTCTTTCTTCAGAGCATGATGCTTGATTTTTCTAGTGTTATAAACTTGAATATATGTGCACCTAGTCTCATCATTAATTTTTGTAGCTAGCATGTTTTTTCTCATGCCTTTAAAGAGGAGAAAAGTGATCATCATGTTGTTCTATCACAAGCATTAGCTTCTTTTTTCCCTTATGTTGCTTGCCACTCTTTCTAGCCTAATATCCTTCTAACTTTTCTTATTTTCTTCTTATTGTCTCTCTTTTTTCCCGCTTAATGTTCATATTCTTTAGGACTTACATCCTCGTCATACTTCTAAAATTGAGTATCAGCCAAAGTAGAAAAAAGAAAGTGTTACAGCAGTGTCAAAAGTACTCTGGCACACCTTTCTATGCTCTACTAAATCAGCAACAAGCGCAGCTGATACCACTTTCTCTTTCTTCACTAAATTAGTATCATGATTAGTAGGGGAAATATGCACCACCCCCACTTCTGCTTTATCAGTATCATTCTTTTGAATTTAAGAAAAGTCTAAACTTCAATATGCATAGAAACAGAGGTGACAAGTTCATTATGAGTTGGTTTATGCCCAACCTTGACCAACTTATTAGACCCCTGCAACCCGATATTATATTATCCTCCATATCACTATTAATTTCAGCACTAGAATTAGGTAAATTAAGAGGGTATTCTTGGGGATTGGGAGCCTTAAAGTCAATATCTACTTTCTTTTGAACTTGCACTATATTTTTATCTTCATTTATTTTATTGATAGGGCTTTGTGGCTTGGTATTATCATCTACTTTTGTAGATGTTGTTGTTGCTCATTTGTTCTCTCTTGGTACTGAGGTTGAGATTTGTCAACTTTTGGGGCTTGAGGAGATTTTGGTCTATAGAATTTTTGTTGAGATTGTTATGCAGGTTGTTGATGTTTTTTTCCCTCTTTCATTTTTAGTTTGTCACTATTTTGGTTATTGAATTTTCTCCTTGCTCCTAATAAGCTTTGTTCCTATTTGTTTTGGGGTTTTTACTTTTCATGATGAGGTTAATCTTTGATTCTATCACTATTGTCCTGCATATGAAGATTACTGATTTTTCAATCTTCTTCTAGTACTTTTCTTTTCTTAAACTTATCATCCCTTTTCATGATGGATAAAATCTTGATCTTGTGTTCTTAATTTTTTGTATAGACTATTAAAATGGATCGAGATCCAACCCCAAGTGAGTTACCATTTCATGTTCATATACATGGTCATGATGGAAAATCTTTTATTGGTAAGCCTTCCCAACTTCTTCATGTAAGTCCAAAAATTTATGGCTATGATATGATTGCCTTCTTATTTTTCTTTTGTACTGACATATGTTGAAAATATTTGTACAAATAATAATGAAAGTATTTGTGCAAATGAAGTAGTTGCAGGAAGTTGAGTTTGGGTTATCTGTAAACCAAAGTATTTTTATCAGAAATTTATTTTAATGTCTACTTCTTATATGAAAAATATTAAGAAATCATACCAAAAAAAAATAGTCTTAATCTGACATTGATCAACATGAATCATATTACGAGTTGTAGGAGGAGTAAGGAAGAGAAGAATATTGATCTTGGATCTAAAGCTAAAAGTTACTATAGAACAAATCTTTGTCCCTTTAATGCCTTGACATCAGCTCCAAATTCAGCTTCTTAATCAATAATGATAGTAAATATGGAGGATTTTGTGAAGAAATTAATTCCGACACTTATTAATTACTTTTTTCCTATAGTTATTAAGCGTATTAATCGGGTACAAGAAATGGTGACACTTAACAAGCCTGATCCTCTTACTACTAATAATGATGAGGTTGATTCGTAGTTTCAAAATATTCATAGCCCTTCATCCTTGCATTAATTTTAGAAGGTCTATTTTGTTATAAAGTACAAAAGAATTGTGCAGTAATAATACTAGATGGATGTGGGTTTTATTTAAAATTAGTTTATTTTGATATGATCCACTTACTTGGTGTTGTGGAAGTTTGGACGTGATTATGTGATGAATTTTACTATAAGTATATTTTGAACCTTCTATAAGTATTATTTTTATATGAATGTTGGTCATTTTAATCATATTTAATGATTTTCATTTAATGTCTCAATAGGGTATATTTAAATAAATCCATAAAATAATTTTATTAGAAAATTATTAACGACAAATTTAGAGATGATTTTTATCATTGCTACAAAGCATTAGGAAGAATATAAATATTGGTCACCACATATGGCTGCTTAGATGATAAAATTTGTTGTGATGGATTAGCAACAAAATATTCCATCATAAATTTAGCCAAAAGACAAAATAAATTAAGGAAATAGCAACCGAC
Organism: Capsicum annuum; assembly: GCF_002878395.1. Lineage (NCBI taxonomy): Eukaryota > Viridiplantae > Streptophyta > Magnoliopsida > Solanales > Solanaceae > Capsicum > Capsicum annuum. Next base: position 62,630,752 of record NC_061114.1, read on the forward strand.
TTCATAAATATAATGACGACCCAAATCATTGCCAATATCCAATAATAGATATCATCAGTCATGAAGTCATCAAAAAACTTATGATAAAATTTATTTTTCTTCGCTAAGTGGCTAACAACGAGAAAAATACCAATAGGATATAATCCATCACTATTTCTTTTTAGTCATGGATTTACGTAGAATAGTGATGAAGCTTGTCTATTGCTAAACACTATTTTTTATAGTGTCAGCTTTTTGAGGTATGTTATGGCTTAACTTTCTTCATACTAGGTTGGATAGTTAACTTCTCATATAAAGCATGATATGTGTTGGAGGGTTAGTCGTGAGATTCAAATTTTGAGACTTGTATTATTATCACGTAGCCCGTGTGGGAGCTTATGTGAATATTATTGATGACTTGAGAGATTATAATTGTTATGATGCTCGTATAGGGGCTTGGATTGATATAATAGGGCTTATTTCTATATTATTATCTTTACTATTATTTTAATTCATGGGTGGGGGCTTAGATTGATATTATAGGCGTTATTTGAGCATATATGCCTCTGCCATATTGTGATGGCCGAGAGAGGGGCTTGCATTGATATTATTGATATCTATGACTATTAATTTCAGTAGTGCCATGCAAAGGCTTATATCATGAAATATTGATAGTAAATTTTGATCTTACTTATGCCATTATTAAATTTATTGTTATATTCATACTAATTAGGTTATGAATATATATCCTCATTGCGTTCATTCATATTCATGAGATTGGCACTACTAAGAGACGCAGATTTTGAAAGAAAAGAAAATATTTTGTAAAATCCTTGGTGAGGTCTTTGTCGGTATGGTTAATTGAGATTGTGAAAGTACATGGATTATGAACCCGCTACCCCCCACGGGTACTATATGATAAATATTAGCTCAAAAAGTGTATGTGAGATCATGCAACGGCCACCATGTGATGGCTTATATCACTAACGTCCCCCTACTATCCCATTGCATTCCATCATTTGTTCTTCTATTTACGTGTTACGTTGTATGTTTAATTCTTCTTATATATTTATTTGTAGTTGTTTCAATATAGATATTTTACTTATAGAATTTTTAGGAGAAATAGTGTGAGCTACCATCTGGAAACTTTCTTATATGCAGGTGGAAGCATGCTCATCGTATCTTTTACTTGTTTAATTTTCTACTTTTTTAGTCTGCCTATGACTCCTACTAAGTACAAGTGGACCATAATTGCACCTTATTATGTTACCTTTTGGTTCAAATCCTAGTAAGAGTGCGATCTGTGGTAGCGATGCATGTAGTGTGAGTTAATTTGGAAATTTGGTGAGCTCCTCTTCTGGAGCCTTATTCCAGCCTCCCTCTATCTTTTATGCCCTTACTTGACTTTTAGAGACATCGATGTATATTTAGATTCTTAGTATAGTATTGAATGCTCCTTTTGCTTATAATACCAGATGTTAGGATTCGATATATTTTATTTAGATATTCCAGTTTATGATTATGGTGTAACATTGTTCTAGAAGTTTTGCATCCATTACTTATCTGTTGAATAATATTGACATACCTACACAGTATAGGTCAAGATATGTGCCATAATAACCTCAACTTTTGGATGATTACAAAGTGATATTAGAGCATCAGGTCTATTGGTCTCATAAGTTAAGAGTAGGGTATCAAATAGAGTATCACGGATTGACATTAACATTTGCATATATATTTGAGAGGCTATAGGATATATTTAAGAAAAACTTCCTTAATGTGATTCCTTATCATGCACATTGTTCATACCTAATATTACAAACTTGTATTCTTTTTTTTTTGTGTAGATAGTAAAGACTAGATCCAAAGTTGTTGAGGATAATGAGCCAGTGCCCACTTTTAGAGCCCCATCAGGGGGTGAGGCAGGGGTCATGGCTAAGACAGAGGTAGAAATTCGGCATGATGAGATTCTATACCTAAAGGATGAACTAGAGCAACTTTTATTGAGCTTCAGATTATTTATAGTAAATATGATTATCATATAGAGGATGTGGGACTAGCTCAGGCCCCTCAAGGTTCCGTTACTACCCCAGAGTCGTAGGATTTGTTAATTCATCTATTAGGTTGCCTAGATGGCATTCCATGGACATGTATGTGTCACGACTCAACCCTCGGGCCTAATCGTGATGGGTATCTCAAGCCCAACATAGGCCTTATATGACCCTCATAGTCTATCCAATCCTAGCATAACCAAATAGAAGAAAAGCGAAAGACAACCAGAGATTAAAGATAAAACAGTTAATGCAACTCAAAATATGCTCTAAGAGTCAACAACACCATACAACCCACATATGTCCCCAAAAGCCTATAAACCAATCTGAATATTAAACTAGGTTGGGACATGACCCCGATCATGACAGTGACAATAATAATGATAATGTTAATGTGACAATGATAATGTTAATGTGAACTCTTTTATTCTAAAATATGGAAAGAAATTGATGGAATCACTAAGCTTTTCGGAAGATGGAAGCTCACCACTTCACTGCGAACCAACCAACGAACCGAACAACCTAACACTGCACAAACCAACAGAAGAAACCCCTAGGACCCTACATCATGAAAGGATATAGCATCCGAGAACGGTTAGCGGGGTGAGTGCTAGCTTGTAACTCAGGGAAGGGATAAAATAATATCATTTCAAAATCAAGTCCAAATTCAGTTTACATGTTCACATACATACATGCATACACACACACACACATATATATAAGATGCTGGGATAGGGAACAGGGTTTAGCATGAGATTTAAAATCATTAACCTAGAATGTGTATCTTTAACCGTCCTAAGGGCACCCATGGGCTATATGGGTCTAGCTTCCACCACCGGAATGGCTTTAGTGCGTGTTAGCCGTACGAACTAGAGAATTCGAGGAAGGTCTAAGCAATCCACAACCCCAGCCATTCCAAAGTATATATATAGTGTGTCTGAACTATACACACGGTCATAAAGACCCCTACATCGAAAAACGTGGTTTTTAGTGTTGGTCCCCCTGGGACCTCAACCTTCCATGGCGAGCTACACAACCCCCTTTAGGCCCAAATTGAATCATTTACACATAACCCATACATTTATCTAGGAACTATTTATCTAGGCATTCACCATTGGTATCGCCATACCAAAGAGCTAGCAAGCCTATAGAATAATGTCATTCAAATCATCCACCAACTTGGGGAAATCTTCAACCCCCAAGATCCAATATAAAACCAATTCATGGACACTAAGACCTTTCAAAACCATTTATATTCAATTAACCTTTTATACAATGCAATAGTTTTAAATGTGGTTAAATTATGCATATAGCCATATTAGTTCCAAAGCCAATTTCATAAGGTAGGTTGAGGTTATTACTAATTCCAATACCAAAATCCACAAATCTGGGGAAATTCACGACCCTTATTCCATTATCCATAAATTTGGGGGGATCCATGACCCCCATTTCATTTACAATTCCCACGCACCCAATGAGTTGCAAAATCCATCAATAAAGCTTGAAAATATGCATATAAACCATGGGAATATCATTTAAATGATAACCATCCAAAACTCTCAACCCAAATTCCAAACCAAACATTAAAACCATATGAGTATCAAACCATTGAATACCATGATAAAATACAAGTTTAGGAAAGAGATACAAGCCTGAAAATACCATGAATTTGGAGAAAAAAACACACTTTGGGCCCTAGATGATCAACCCTTATAAACTTTAGATTTGTTCTTGACTTGGGAATTTGAGATAGAAAAGAGTGTCTTTGACTTGTTAAAATAATAAGAAAGGGACCCTTAGGGTGATTTATGATCGTGGATTATAATTGGGGATTGAAGGAAATCACCAAAGTGCCCCTAATTAAAATGCAGGTAAAACTATCGTCAGTTACTACAGATCACCTCACGACTTGTTTCACTAATCACGAGTCATCACCAAGACTCATAGCCCAGGCAGAAACTCAAGGCCTCCTTACTTGTTTGGTCATGAGTCCTACCCTACGACTCATAAGCTCACTCTACGACTCTTGGAGTCTAGTTGTTACCAAGATGGCAACCTTGGGCCATCTCACTATTAAGGTCATGCGTCCATTACCACGACTCGTGACATTACGTTATGTCTTATATGGTCCCAGTCATGACCATGATAGAAACTTAGGGAAACCTTACTTCTTAAACCCTGACTAGATCTCTATAAAACTCATGATGAGTCTTCACGACTCATCGCCCGAGTCATAACCTTAGGATCATTCATCCCTGAATGAGGAGTTAAGGCACCATTAGCATGAATACCAGCTATAATGCAACCACAAAACGATGAAAAAAATCCAAAAAGCGACAAGGGAATAAAGGGAACCCATACCTCAAACACTTTCATTCAATGTGAGGAACAAGAACGGATATTTGGAATTCATGTCTTTTTTAGCTTCCCAAGTAGCTTCCTCTACCTTTTGATTCCTCTAAAGAACCTTCACTAAAGTCACATCATTAGTCCTCAACGGACGTATTTCCCTATCCAATATCTCCACCAAGACTTCCTTAAATGACAAGGAATCTGAAATACTAAAATTCTCAAAAGTCATAATCAAAGAAGGATCACCTATACACATCTTCAATATCGGCACATGGAAAACTGGATGAGTGGAACCTAAACTTGCAGGGAAATCCAACTCATAAGCAACATTCCCTACTCTCCTTAAAATTTGAAATGAACCCATATATTGAGGATTAAGCTTCCTCTTCTTTCCAAATTGCATCACTCCTTTCATAGGAGAAACTTTCAAAAACACTCAATTACCTACATCAAACTCTAACCCCCTTTGCCTCACATTCGCATAAGACTTTTGGTGACTTTGAGTAGTCTTAAGTCTTTTCCTAATCCATCTGAATATTCAGATGTATCCTTTTGAGTAGTCTTAAGTCTTTTCCTAATCCATCTGAATATTCGAATGATAACTATTATTATACATAAACTTAATGAGAGGTAAGTGATCAATCCAGCTACCTACAAAATCAATCACATAAGCCCTTACCATATCCTCCAAAGTCTGAATAGTCTATTCTACTTGTCCATCTAGATGAGTGTAGAAAATAGTGTTAAGGTTCACCCTAGCTCCCAAACCTCTCTAAAAGAATGACAAAAGTGAGAAGACAATTCCATACCTCGGTCTGAAATAATGGACACTAGTGCTCTATGAAATCTAACTATCCCTTCAATAAACAAAATGGAATAATCCTCTCCTAAGTAAATAGTTCTCACAGGCAAGAAATGAGCAAATTTAGTCAACTGATCCACAATGACCCAATTGAATCATACTAATTACAAGACCGTAGAAGACCCAAAAATAAATCCATATTAATCATCTCCCACTTCCACATAGGAAACTCTATCTCTTGAGACATACCACCGAGCATCAAGTGCTCAACCGTCACTTACTGACAGACAATACACTTAGCCACAAATTTAGCCATATCCCTTTTTATATTATTCCACCAATAGATCTCCTTCAAATGATGATACATCTTTGTCGAACTTGTATGAACTGTATACCTTAACTCATAAACCTCGGTCAAAATCCTCTCTCGCAGCCTATCAACATCAGTAACATACAACCTACCTTGACACCTAAGAATACCATCACCATTAATATCAAAAGTCATAACCTTTTACTGACCCACATCATTCTTGATCTGCATAAGAATGGGATCTAAAGGTTGCTTCTCCTTCACTTCAGCATCGAGAGATGGTTTACCCACTTTTTGAACAATCACCCCTCCATCCTTAAAGTCCAAAAGACAAACTCCTAAATTAGCTAGTGGGTGAATGTATTTCACCAACCTTTTTTTATTATCATCCATATAAGATAATCTCTCCATGGAAAACCTGCTAAGAGCAGCAACCACCATATTAGTTCTACCAAGATGGTAGTGAAGACTCTTATCATATTCCTTTAGCAACTCAAACCATCGCCTCTTCTAAAGATTCAACACCTTTTGAGTAAACACATACTGCAAGCTCTTATAATCAGAATAAAATTCTACATGAACCACATATAAATAATGGCAACAAATTTTCAAAGTAAATACCACAGCTGCCAACTCCAGATTATGAGTCAAATAATTCCTTTCATGAACCTTTAGCTGCCTAGAAGCATAGTTCACAACTTTGTTATGTTGTATTAAGACACAACCCAGTCCTACATAGGATACATACCAATACACCACAAATCCATCAATACCCTCGAGCAAGGTTAGAATTGGCATAAAAGTAAACTTATCTTTCAACTTCTCAGAACAACCTTCATAAACATCAAACCATAAAAACTTAACCTTATTCTTAGTCAACTTTATCGATAAAGCAGTAATAGAACAGAAAATATGCACAAACCATTTATAATACCCAGCCAAGCCCAAGAAGCTCTGAATATTGATTGGAGTCCTAGACCTAGGCCACCTCTTAACCACCTTAACTTTTTGTGGATCTACCTTGATCCCCTCACTAGAAACCACATTCCCCAGAAAAGTCATAGCATTCAGCTAAAACTCACACTTAGAAAATTTAGTATACACCTTCCAATCCTTAAGAGTCTACAAAACAATTTGGAAGTGATTGTCATGATCCTCCTTACTCTTATAATGTACTAAAATGTCATTAATGAAGACAATAACAAACAATTCCAAAACCTTTCTGAACACCCAATTCATGAGATCCATAAAAGTATTCGAAGCATTAGTCAAACCAAATGGCATCCAAAAACTCATAGTTACCACACCGGGTTTGGAAAGCAGTCTTGGGAATATCACCCTCCCTAATTCTCAACTGATGATAGCTCGAACAGAGATTAATCCTAGAAAAACATTTAGCACCCTAAAGATAGTCAAAAAGATCATCTATTCTAGGAAGAGGATATTTATTCTTCACATCACCATATTCAACTACTGAGAATCTATACAAATTCGAAGAGAATCATTTTTATTTCACACGAAAAGAATTGGAGCACCCTACGAGGAAACACTTGAACAAATGAAACCCTTATAAATGAGATCCTTTAACTACTTTTTTATCTCCTTCAACTCCATTGGAGCCATTCTATATGTAGGAAGAAAGGTAGGATGGGTTTCTGGTAAAATATCAAACCCATAATCTATTTCCCTACAAGGAGAAATACCAAGAAGATTATCAAAAGGCAGTTCAGGAGATCCGTCCACCACAAGGATAGATTATAAAGAGGATATCTCAGAACTAGAATCTTTAACCTGGATCAAATAATAAAGACATCCCTTGAAAATCAACTTTCTAGCTCTAAGATAAGAAATAATCCTCTCTTTAGGCACTAAGCAACTCCCCTCCCATTCGATTATTAATTCATTAGGGAATTGGAATCTAATTTTTAGAGTCCTACAATCCAAAGAAGTGTAGTACGAGTGAAGCCAATCCATCCCTAAAATGACATAAAAATCCACCATGTTCAACCATATCAAATCCACCAAGGTCTCCCTATGAAAGATGGACACTACACAACCCCTATAGACCTTTCTAACCATAATAGAATCACCCACAAAGGTAGACACAGATAAATGTTTAAAAATGGTTTGAGGACTAAAACCAAAATGCACAGCTATGTAAGAGGTCACATAAGAAAGAATAGACCCCAAAACAAGCAAATAATACACATCACAAGAAAATAGGTTTAAATACCAGTGACAACATCAGGAGATGCCTTAGACTCTTGACAAGTTAAAAGAGCATAGAGATAATTTTGGCTAGTACTGGTACCAGAAGTATCACTCTTTAGTATGGAAGTTGATGAGGAGAAATTGGGACCTTTTTAGCTCCCAGAGCAATCTTAGGTAAAGGGCAGTGTCACTGCATATACCCCAGTTGACCACAATCACAACATCAATTTCATCCCTTATCACAATCACCCAGGTGATGCTGACTGCAAAATCTACAAAGAGGTTATGGTGGGGTTGACTGAGTTCCACTAGCCTAAGACTGGGCACCCTGTGCCTTGGACCAATACTAGTCTGGAAATAATGATCACCATATGGCTTAAGATAAGGAGAACTAGTTAAATAATATGAACCAAGTTTGCCTCAAGACTTCTTCTTGTTCTACTATCTACCATCTCTCCCACTAGCTTGGTAACCTCCACCCTGCTCTAAATACCTAAACCTCTTATTCTGTCTTTCTCCCATCTCTGCCTATTTCTTTTTCTTATCATCAACTTGTTGAATATAAAATACTAGCCTGGAGATATCTATATCATTATTTAACATCACATCCTTACACTCCAATACCAAGTCACGAGGCAAACCGAAAGATAACTTCATTATTTTATCCCTCATACTAGACACTAACTATGGAGCATAGAGAGACAACTAATGAAATTTTAAAGGCATGCTTTTTCACACTCATCTTTCCCTGCTTTAGATTCACAAACTCCTCTGCCTTCGATTCCCTCAACTCCTGAAGAAAAAAATAATCAAGAAACGGACCAAAAAACTCATCCCATATTGCCTGCTCAGCATCATCACCTCTCAACTACTCCCACTCTTCATACCACTGATACACCATATCTTTCAGCTGATATACAACAAAATCCACACCCTCAGAATCGAAAGCATACATCACTATAAATATTTTCTCTATCTCATCAATAAATCCTTAAGGACCCTCTACAACTTTAGATCTAGTAAAGGTTTGGGGATTTAACTTTATGAATTGACCAACTTGATTAACCTCAAATGAATCCACCACAAAATCAATAGGACTAGACTGATAAGACAGAGTTGTTACCAATTGAGTAATCTGATGAATAAAGTAGCAGAACTCTACATTAGGGATATATCTTTGAGATGACTGAGCATGAGTGTCACCACTCAGAAAAGGACTAGTTGAGATTGATGGAACCCCAGGTGGAGAGGCATAGTTAGGAGCAGGGAAAATAGATCGGCCTGCACTCTATAGGCAGGATGAGTCCCCTCTATATTTCCCTCAAGTAGAGTAGAGGTGCCAATAAAGTTTCTATAAACATAAGATCTTTGAGGAGGCATGATCTGAAATTTGAGGAAACCAAGATTTAAAGAATTCCATGACCCTAGAATTTAAAGCCTAAAATATAACACAAGAAAGGAAAACATTACTAAATGCATTGTAGCCTCCCCCTTATAAGAGTGGCGCGCTACACACCCATAAAAAGAACTCTACTTGACATGGCTTTATGGATGTCTAATGAATTTGAACCTAGTTCTCTCTGATACCAAGCTTGTCATATCCCGACCCCAAGGCTTAGTCATGATGGGTATCTCAAGCCCATTGTGGGCCAGATACCACCCCTATATTTTGTCCAATCTAAGCATAACCAAATAGAAGCAAAGCAAAAGATAAATAGATATCAAAGATAAGATAGTTAATGTAACTCAAAATAAGTTGTAAGAGTCAACAACACCATCCAACCCATATATATCTATAAAATCCTTTAAACTAATTCGAATATTAAACTAGGTTGGTACATGCCCCCAACCATGATAGTAACAATGAAAATAATAGTGTTAATGTGAACTCTTCTATTCTAAAATATGGAAAGAAACTGATGAAATAACTAAGCTTTTCCAAAGATGGAAGCTCATCTCTTCACGACAAACCAACCAACAAATCATACCACGTAACACTGCACAAACTAATAGAAGAAACCCCTAGTACCCTACATCATGAAAGGATATAGCATTCAAGGATAGTTGGCAGCATGAGTGCTAGCATGTAACTCAAGGAAGTGATAAAATGATACCATTTCAAAATCAAGTCTAAACTCAACATATATGTTCACATACATGCATACACACACACACATACATATATATATATTAGCTACTAGGATAGGGAATAACGTTTAGCATGAGATTTAAAACCATTAACCTAAAGTGTATAGCTCTAATTATCCTAAGGGCAGCTACGAGCTATATGCGTTCGGCTCCCCCCACCTATAGGGCTCAGTGTGTGTTAGCTGCACAAATCAGATAAATTCAAGGAAGGGCCGAGGAATCCAAGACACCAATTATTACAAAAAATATATATACAGTGTGAACTAGCCCTGGGACCTTCACCTTCTACGGCAAGCTATGCAACCCCCTTTAAGCTCAAATTAAAACATATATACATAACCCATACATTTATTGAGGAGCTATTTTTTAAGTCATTCATCATTGGTATTGTCATACCAATGAGCTTTCAAGCCTATAGAATTATGCTATTCCAATCATCCACCAACTTGGTGGAATCCATGACCCCAAGCTCTAATTTAAAACAAATTCATGGCCAATAAGGCCTTTCAAAACTATTTATATTCCATTAACCTTTTATGCAATGCAATAGTTTCAAAAGTGGTTCAAATATGCATATAGCCATGTTATGTTCCAAATATAGCTTCACAAGGTGGGTTGAGGTTATTACCAATTCCAATACAAAAATGCATAAAATTAGAAAAATTCACGACCCCTATTCTATTATCCATAATTTTAGGGAAATCACCAACCTCCATTTAATTTACCATACCCATGCACCCAATGAGTTTCAAAATCTATCAATAAAGCATAAACAAATGCGTATAAACCATGGGAATATCATTTAAACAATAATCATCTAAAACCTTTAACCCAAATTCCAAACTAAACATTAAAACCACATGAGTATCAAACCATTGCATGCCATAATAAAATACAAGTTTAGGGAAGAGATATTTTGAGCCCTAGATGACCAACCCTTAGAAATTCTAGATTTGTTCTTGATTTGGGAATTTGAGAGAGAAGAGAGTGCATTTGACTTTTTGAAATAATAGAAAAGATACCCTTAGGGTGATTTATAGTCATGGATTATAATTTGGAATGGAAGGAAATGACCAAAGTTCTCCTTATTAAAATACAAGAAAAACTATCGTCAGTGACTACGGGTCACCTCATGACTCGTAGTCACTGATCACGAGTTATCACCAAGAATTGTAGCTCAAAAAAAACCTCAGGGCCTCCATATTAGTTTGTTCATGAGTCCTACCCTGCGATTCATAACCTCACCCTACGACTCTTGGAGTCTAGTCGTTATTAAGATAGCAACCTTGGGTCATCTCATTGTTAAGGTCATGAGTCCCTCACCACGACTTGTGAAATTACCTAATGACTCAGATGGTCCCTATTTTGACCCTTATTCCTTACTGCTTAGACCATGATTATCAATCTATATGACTCATGATGAGTCCTTACAACTATCGATTGAGTCATAACTTGAGCAGTAAGCATAATCAAAGATAAAAATTTAGATTTCAAAACCTAGGGTATTATAGTATTCTACTAGGTTCATCAGGTATTTCTTAGACTTTAAGATATATTCAGCCTCCAGATCAGGATCCTACTAATGGTTCTCTAACTCTAGAGGTATAGCCAACTATTATTGTACACTATGTATTGACACTTTTCCTCCTAGGGTTGTTGTTTCTCCTACTGATTTTGGTCATATGATGTCTTATAATGATCAGAAGAGATTTGAGAGTTTACCTAGTTAGATCCTCCCAAGTTTAGTTATTTTTTAGGTGAGGACACTTATGAGATTCTACTTGATTTTTAGGAGAGGTTGCATAAGATCCCTTGAGTCCCATGGTTTGCCTGGACTACCTACTAGTTGTCTAATGTGTCTAGGAAATAGTGGATGTCTCTCACTATTTGTATACCATTGGGTTCTCCTACTTTAGCATGGATCAAATTTTTTGAGGATTTTCAAACAAATATTCATGCCCTACAAGTTGTGGGATCAGATAAGAGACAAATTAATAAATTGGATCAGGGCTCTATAACTATTGTAGAGTATGAGGCATACTTTTATACATTATCTAGATATACCACTCCCGGTATCTCCATAAGCTTTAGAGAATTAGTAAGTTTTTTAAGGGTTTAGTAAGATATTTTACAGTTTGAAATAGCTCGACTTATGATTTTAGGTGGGGTTTTTTGGTATTAAAGAGCATGTTGAGTTTATTGAGTTTATTCATCAGAGACCCAGAGTAGTGGTTCCAATAGAATTACCAATAAGGTGAGTTCTTTGGTTATGCATCTCGGGTATAGATTTTACTGGCAAATTTTCTTATAATTATCACGATAGACTAGTTTAGAAAGATTTATAGAGTTTGGGTAGTGGTTATGCAGGTTTTAAGGCGTGAAGAAGCTAGAGGTCATGTCATTTAAGTAGAGATTCCTATTTAAGTTTTTTGAGATATGGAGGTTGTTTTGGTACTTTTGGGCCCTCCCGATGTGATTCAGACAGTAGGGAGTATTTTGTATGTCATGATCCTGGCCATATGCGAGACAATGCCCTTAGTATGCAGTGGGTCCTGCCCAGCAGAGTTCTTAGCTTCAACTTTTCCCTATTCAACTATCTGCTCTTAGAGGTGGTTTACAAGGTATAAGGAGTGGTTTTAAAGGTGTTTGTGGTGGAGCTTAGAGATCTTATTGTAGTAGATACAGGTTTGGTTAGTCTGGGAGCAGGCGTGGTCACTGAATGTTATTCCTATGAAAACTAAGGTTGAGGCCTCTAATATAGTTATCATAAGTATTATTCTAATTTTTCATCATCATGCTTTTTTGTTATTTGATCTGGGGACCATATTCTCTTATGTATCTACATATTTTTCTACTATTTTTGATGTTCCATGCGAGCCCTTGGTATTCCTATTTAGCTATCAACTCCCATAGGCTAACTTTTAGTAGTAGATTGAGTATACCGATCATGTTTAGTGACCATTGCAAGGTGTGAGACTTAGGTAGACTTGATTATCCTAGATATAAATAATTTTGATGCTATCTTGGGTATAGATTAGTTAGCTCCTCATCAATATTGGATTCGTTTTCCCACACCAGGACTTTAGATACTCTGTGTATAACAAGACTTGCATGGATAGTATTCCTAGATCGTGCCCAAAAGGGGTTATATCTTTTTGACATGTTCGTTTCATGGTAGAAAAAGAGTGTCTTTTCTATTTGGCCTATGTTCGTGATACTAGTGTTGTTTCACCACCTCTTTTGTATTCTAATTAAGTTATTAGAGATTTCTATGACATATTTTCTATGGACTAACCTAGTATTCCTCCAAACCAAGATATTGATTTTGACATTAATGTTGAGTCGGGTACCAAGTTTATTTCCATTCCTCCTTATAGGATAGCCCTAGCTGAGTTGAAGGAATTGAAAAACCAATTGCAATATATGTTGATTAAGGTTTTCATTATACCAAATGTGTTTATTTAGGGTGATCCTATCTGATTTGTGAAAAATAAAGATGGATCAATATGCATGTGTATTGGCTATCGGCAATTGAATAAAGTGACTGTCAAGAACAAGTATCATTTTGTTTGCATTAATGATTTATTCAACCATCTTTAAGATACCTTCATGTTTTATAGGATTTACTTGAGGTTTGGTTACCATCAATTGAGGACTAGAGCTTCGATGGTTCCAAATATAGCTTTATAGATGTTGTATGGTCATTATGAGTCCTTGGTCATGTATTTTGGGTTGATTAATGCCCCGACAGTATTTATGGAGTTGATTAACAAAGTATTTTAGCCTTATATTGATTCGTTTATGATTGTGTTCATTGATGATAGCATTGGTTTATTCCAAGAATGAGGCTAACTATATGCGATATCTGAGGGTTGTACTTTAAGGATTTGAGATGAGAAGTTGTATGCCAAGTTCTCTAAATGCAAGTTTTGGTTGGATCCTATTTATTTGTTTGGTCGTATAGTTATCAAGGTTGGCATTACGGTAAACCATCCAAGATAGCAATGGTTCATGATTGGTATAGACCTATTTTTTCTACTAAGATCAGATTTTGTTGTCTTAGCACACTATTATTGGGTTTGTGCAAAGATTTGCTTCCATTGTAACCCATTTCACCAAGATGGCCTAGAAGAAGATTATTTTCCAGTGGTTGAATTCTTGTGAGGATATCTTTCAAAAGCTTAAGGAGTTATTGGCTTCGGCTCCTATCTTGACCATACCCAAGGAGGGCATTGGTTTCACCATGTTTTTTAATACTTCTATAGTTGTCTTGGTAGTGTGTTGATTTAGGAGCATAAGGTGTTGCTTATGCTTCTAGACAGTTGAAGACTCATGAGAAGAATTAACCTACTCATGATTTATTGTTGTTCATAGTTGTGCTTATGTGAAACAATGGCATGACTACTTGTATGGAGTCCATTAAGAGATTTTCTCTAAACATCATAGCCTTCAGTACTTCTTAACCCAGCGAGATCTTAATAAGAGACAGTGTTGATGGCTTAACTTATTAAGGATTATGATATTACTATTCTTTGTAATCTAGGTAAGGCTAATATGGTAGAGGATGACTTGATCTGAAAGGCAATGAGTACACAAAGTTTGGCTCATATTTTGACTAAGGAGTGTCCTTTGTCCTATGAGGTTCAATCATTAGATAACTAGCTAGTTAGGCTTGATATTCTTGCACCCAACGATGTTTTGCCCTTTGTTGAGGCTTGGTCCTTATTGATGGAGTAAATTTGAGCTTATTAATTTAATAATAAGAGATGGATGGTGATTCATGATAAAGTGTTGAGTGGCAAGACAAAGACGGCATATCTTGATCTCAAATGTGTTTTAGGATTAGTAGTCATGTTTGTGAGCAAAAAGTTAGAGTTTGTTTAAGACTGATCTTTGTGGGGGCTCAATGTTTGAGGTATTCTATTCACCCAGGAGAAACTAGGATGTACCATCACTTAAAGTAACACTATCAGTGGGGTGGTATGAAGAAATACATTGTGGAGTGTATGTCCAAGTGTTTAAATTGCTAGCAAGTAATGTATGAGCATTAGTAACCAGGTGGTCTGATGTAGAGTATGCCTATTCTTGTGGAAGTGGGACTGGACCACCGTGGATTTTATAGTTGGCCAACCCCAACTTTGGGGAAGTTTGATTCTATTTAGGTGATTGTTGATAGATTGACCAAATCAGTGTATCATATGAGGGCAAATTACAATGAAGAAAAGTTGTTCAAATTCTAAATCAGAGAGGTTGTTTGATTGCATGGAGTACCTCTTTCCATTATTTCTGACACAGGTACTCAGTATACCTTAACTTTTTGGAGTGTTATGAAGCGTGAGTTGGATACTCAACTTGATTTGAGCATAGATTTTCATCCTTATAAAGATGGTTAATCTTAAAGGACCATTTAGGTATTAAAGGACATGCTTTGAGCATGTGTTATGGATTTTGATAGCCATTGGAATCAGTTCTTGCCCGTGACATAGTTTGTTCTATTACAATAATATCTACCATTATAGCATTCAAATGGTTCCTTTTAAGGATTTATATAGGTGAAGGTATAGATACCACATAAGATGATTTGATTATTTGAGGTGAGACCTTGGGGCACAAATTTGTTGAAAGACTCGATTGATCGAGTGAGATTGATTTAGAAGAGGCTTGTAGTTGTCTAGAGTAGGAAAAAAGTTATGCCGACCATCGAACCTTTGATGTTGCATTGATGATTAGAGAATGAGTTTTGTTGAAAGTTTCACCCATAAAGGGTGTGATGAGATTTGGGATAAAAGAGAAGCTTTGTCCTATTTTCATTGGCATTTTTTAGATTCTTGAGAAGTATTGAGATATGGAGTATAGGCTAGCTTTGCCTCACAGCTTTCAGTCGTCCATCCAATATTCTGTGTTTTCATAATAAAGGGATATTGTCCATATGATTCACATGTGATCCAGTGGGATTTTTTTGTATTAATGATGACTATCATTTGAGGAGGATACCATTGCCATCTTAGATAGGCAGACAAGGAAGTTGAGTTCTAAACATATTGATTTAGTGAAGGTCCAATGGAGAAAACGCCTAATTGAGGAGGCTACGTGGAGATTGATTTTGATATGAGGTGTAGATACCTCCATCTTTATACCACTTTAAGTACTTTATTTGTTTTTAGTTCAAGCACGAACTTGTGTTTTAGTGGTGGATAATGTAACGACCATAGTTTTGATTTTTTAACTTTTCTTTATTTTGACAATTTTGTCCTTCCCCGTAGTTGTTATAAGGTTACTTTCAAGTTGTAGGGTTGGTTGGCATAGTCCATGGAATGTTTGATATTTGATTGAGTTTGAGGTCATTAAAGGCTTTAAAAGTGATTAGTTAACTTCGGTCAACACTTTGTGATTTGAGCATTGGATAGTTATATAGTCAATTCCATTAGATCCAAATGTTGATTTTAGATTAATAGAGTAGTTAGTTTAGGTATTGAGACTTTACATCATGTTTTGAACATTTAGATGAAAACTAGTAAAATTATCTAAATAAATTCTCGGTGGTTAAATTGTCATAAATGATCTCCTTTTGAAAATCTGATGGTTTCATTGAGTTTGAATTATCAAAATTCAGATTACTTCTATAGGGTCCAAACAAGTTTTGAAGATTCAATCGAGACTATTTTTCCAAGTAAAAACAATTGAACTATTGTTTCTAGTGAAAGGATGGATCTTTATTTGCATTTGTGGACCCCTGATCACGATCACGGAGAAGGAAAATATTCTTCATCATGAATGCTATGGTGGGAATGCATTTGCAAAGGGTCATAGTTGTTGTTCATCATGATCATAGAGCATTGGTTGCGTTCTTGAAAGATATTTTGGGTCTGGGTCTAGGTCAACCTTCATCGCAATTGTGAAGGTCTGGCCACTATTGTAGGACTAGAGTAGTTTTGGTCTTTATTTTGCAGCCTGGAGCTTGCATTCGTGAAGAGTGTTTTACACCATGACAAATGTTAATCATTTTTCTCTTCAAAAACCCATTTTTATCATCATTAATTTTGATGATTTCCAAGGATTTTTTCATCAATCTTCCTTTGGTAATCTGTAAATTCCTATTTTCATCAATTCCTATCATTTTCATCTTCGAAAAAACTTCAAATATTTTATTTCAAACTTGAATTTTAGGGATTTTATCTGATAAATTATAAAATTGGTTTTTCTTTGATTTTAGGTCCGATTTCTTCTCATTTTTAGTTGGGTTTTCAGGTTTAGACTCCTCTTGATATAGGAAACATAATTCTTAAATAAAATTTATTTACTCTTTTTGATTTTGAGTCGATTTTGAAATATTTTTGGACTCAAAATAAATATAGCTAATATGGGTGTCGTTGGAATTCTTTTGATATGTACATTATATTTTTGATAGATTGTGTTCTAAGACCTCTTGTGAAGTAAAGGCTCCTCCTTGAAGCATTTAGGATAATATTTCAGCTTTTTAAGGTATGTTATGTCATAACTTTCTTCAAACTAGGATGGGTAGTTAACTTCTCATGTAAAGCATGATATGGGTTGGAGATTTAGTCGTGAAATTAATACTTTAAGATTAGTATTATTATCGTGTTGCTCGTGCGAGGACTTAAGTGAATATTATTGTTGACTTGAGAGATTATAGTTGTTGTGGTACCTGAGCGAGGGCTTGACATAATATTATAGGCCTTATTTGATCATTTATTTTCCTCATTGTTATTGTGATGCCCAGCTAGTGGCCATATGTCACGAACCGAGGCTACCCCCTACTCATGACACTATGCTTAAAGCCACAAGTGACCCCAAGCTAACCCATGATCCAGTACCTATTGTGAGCACTGAATAAAATAATAATGAAACATCATGTGCGAAAGAAAAACTAATAAAGTCTAATAGGATATAATACTGAAATATAATTCAACATGTCTAAACACTGATAAAGATGGAACTAGAATGGATGTCTGAAAGCCTCTAAAAACATAAGGAATTGATGGGACAAACCCTCAACTAACTCCAACTATCTGAGAGAAAGAAAGTTCTGAAGATAACTGAAGAAAGACATCTTGTCCTCGATGAATGAGACTGTCTATTCTCCTTTTCCTATTAGGACTGTCCATTCTCCTTTTCCTATATAAACATCCATTTTTTTTCTTTAGGACACACTCTTCATCGGCTATTCCTGATTATTGGAGACATTTCTCTCTATACAAAAAGCTAATAAATATTTTAAAGTTCTTTTGGATTGTGAATTTTAAAGAATCCGTCCGATTTTATCCTACTGCTTCAGCAGCCGTCCAATTTTATCCTACTGCTTCAAACTGCTTTGCTTAAAGTTTTTTATTATTTTCTTTGAGGCTTACAGGTAAGTTTTCTATCGATGTAATTTTCATATCTTATACGATACCTCTGTAATGTAGAGAACATGCCTATAGGAGTTATTTGATTTGTGATGCTATAACTTTGTTTTGATCCATGTGTGGTGTCCTTGTCTGAATTTGTTGTTTCGTTCATATCTAATAGGTACAACTATATGTTTTGGGATCGGAAGAGTTGCCTCGGGAATTTGGGGAGGATGGCTTATTTATTTTAGTTTATTTTATTCATGTGGCCTATAATAATGCCATGTATAAACATCTATGTAATAAAATTAGGGAACTGCTCAGGAGGTGGGGATCTATGTACTCTATGAATCGCGTAAACAAACACAACTTAGGTCTATGTGCTTTATGTGCTATGTGATTATCTAGGAAAATCTTATCATAGGATCAACAATAAATTTATTTCGTCACCTAGAAATCATGCTTTTAGGAGTTATTAACTTTTGCCATACGTTTGAATATTTCAAGTTAATTTATAACGTGTTTTGGCATGTTTAACAAAATCTTGGATATATTATAATGACATTTTCTGCATTTTAAATAACGTTCTCAACAAGCAAATTTTAATTTTCAGCATTCAACATGATATTTTCATCCTTTTAAATAATATGTTTAGCACACTGTAATTAATTTTCAGCATTTTATGTCACTTTTCAACACATTAATTTACTTTTACTAGTAGCTAAGAATCATTTTCAGCATTCAAAAATATTGTCCAGCATATAAATTTGATTTCCAGTGCATAAAAAATGAATCTGACTTTTCAGTATATTAAAATACATTTTAGAAACATAAAATAAATTTATAGCAATGTTCTTTTAACTCTTAAAAGGAATTTCTAATATATTAATTATTTTCGGCAAGTGAATATGTTTTCTAGCTCTCTCACTAAATTAACACTCAACAATTTCACTAATTTATAACATGTTTTGGCATAATGAATGGGTATCACTCCAACACATTTACTTTGATATATTTTTAACAAATTTATGACACTGTTTTGAAATGGCTTAACAATGATCTCTCGTCAACAAATGATTATGTGAAATCTAGATACCATGTCTATAGGCTTAACTAAACAAAAGCAAGTAATTGCATTACTTGTCTTAGCATGTTAATCACCCTAACCATTCTTTAATAACCAAGAGGCTAACTTGGGACAATTATGTGCTACGTGATGTCCTATCTGTTTTGCGCTCTGAGTCCTACTAGGAAACATAGCTTTGTTTATCGAGACCACAAATCTAAAATAGCAAAGCTCAATACCTCTTGGACGATAAGTGGGACGATAGACATTCTAAAGGTGTTAGTTTTACCCTTTCGTTTTAGAACGCTTTTAGGTTAGACAACAAGCCTAGGTGGGGGGAGGGGGATGGGTAGTCATTCAAAAGTGGTGATATCCAACA
Organism: Capsicum annuum; assembly: GCF_002878395.1. Classification (NCBI taxonomy): domain Eukaryota; kingdom Viridiplantae; phylum Streptophyta; class Magnoliopsida; order Solanales; family Solanaceae; genus Capsicum; species Capsicum annuum. Next base: position 62,650,398 of record NC_061114.1, read on the forward strand.
TATATTACAAGACGCATGACATTGTCACTTGTCTAAGAATCTGATTATCGGCTAATGGGTCGGATAATAATTAAACAAGTTGGGATTCTGATCCGAATGAAACCAAAAACATTTTCTTGGTTTGACTTTTCAATTTTCTTCTTTTAATTTTATCTGCTCAAATATTTGAGGTAGTTAGTTTATTTAAGCAGTCTCCTTTGCTATAATTTATGCCATTCTTATTTTTCGCTTTTGTTGTTCTTTTATTAATTCTTGTGTTGTTTAATACATAGGTAATTATCAAATATTAATAACCAAATAATATGTTTGTTTATTAATTACTTTATCACTTAGTTAACATTAAGTTAATAAAATAATTGACCTTTGCTTATCACATAGAATCCCCACGTAAAATATGAATTCGATCGGGAACCACCTTTATGGACCTCGAAAGCTTCCTAACACCTTCCTTTAGAGGTAATTTGAATCCTTACCTAAATTTCTAGTGAACTAAGACTAAATAACAAAATAGGTTCGTAGTTAGCCTAGACCAGTGCCCTAATGCACCTTAATTCATTAGGTGACAACTCTTCACACTCTTTCAAAATAATTCCAAAAAGAGTGGTCACATCGAATCTCACATTTCATGACAAAAATGGGATGCGACAGAATGGCTACTCTGCTGGGGATCTTAGTTTTTAACCATTACGAGTTTGTATTTTATGTGGGATTCTATTGTTTGTCTGAATTTTATTTTGATGATTGTGATTTTTTGTGATTATCGTTTGTTTGACATCTTGATTTATTTTCTACATATAAGTCCTTCTCCTTCCCCTTTTATGTAATTTTCATATTTCTCCATGTCTATCCCCTCCTTTCTTCTCCTTTTTATTGGTTATGTGTTTCAATGTTTATTTTCTTTTATGTTGCTAAGCATGTTATTGTATTGTTGTTATGTACTATGTGTTACTACTTTATATATCTGTCATTCCACTCATATTTTTCTCCGCTTGGAACCTCCTTTATTTTTTCATGAACGGTTACGTGGATACACGGACATTCTTTCCTAAAACACCCTTCAGAAAATGCCTTATGGATTGGTCGATCAGCGGTGCGTCGACAGTCACAAGTTTTCCCACTCTTGAGTTGTCCACTCCAGGTAACCATGTCATAAAACCACTCTTGTTCTTTAGGTCTTGGCTACATATTTATTTTACTAAGGAATATACATCCCATTCAACCTAGGATGCCTTGGAACCCTTGATGCATTGAATGTTAGTCTCATTCAAAGTCCAAAGGGATTCACGAACCCAATAGGATGAATAATATTATTTTCTATGTTGCATTTCTATGTATGTATTGATATCTTGCCTATCTTGTTATTTTCATTCTTTTCTTAGCCGCTCCTTACCTTTAGTGTCCCTCACCTTAAGATCTCTTTACTCTTAGAGCCTATTCAAAACTTCTCTTCAATTCATCCTCCTGACTCATCCGTCAGTATATTAATCATCTCTAGGCTCAACTCTTGCACTGACAAAGGGTTTTAGCTTCATTCATAATCTTTTAGTACAACTTATCATTTTAGGATATCTTCTTCATAATGCTTCCAACATTTACATACTTTTGTCCCGCCATGATCCTTTTGATGTTGTCATACTCTAACTTTCACAACCTCTAAGTTACATAGAGCTCTCATAACTTCTATTCACTCTGACTGAGCATAACTCATTATTTTCAAATGAGTAGAATATTTATTCTAGACTCTCGTGCATACTTTTTGTTTCTAATCATAAGTCCTTTCTTCTAAGGTTGACTAAAGTTGAACATCAGAAATGGCTATTTAAGAAAAGTTTACCAATCTTGTCAATAGTAATGTTGAGAATGAGAGTTTCAAAACAAAGTTATTTCGAGCGTCACAAGGATGGAAAGATGAATAGAGTGAATTAGGGGAATAATGATCGATCTTCGAGGTTCAGTTGAGATGCCACCAGATTTTATAGAGCCATAATCTGAAACTGACTTCATTGCTCCCAACTACACTATGTTGTCTCCTATATCGATAACCTCACCCACACCTTATTGTGGTGTGCAAGTATCTTCAAGTTGTTACTCAGTTACACTGCTGAAAGCACTCAATGGGTTAGAAACTATAGGCAAGGAGAAGGAAACGGAAGGAAAAATTCCTAACCATAAGGCAGGGTCATTTCAATAGCCTAAGATGAATAAGTCGCCCAAATCTAAGGAAGAAGACAAGGATAAAATTAAGGACTTGAACTTTCCATTATATGATGGGTCTAGAAACCCTCATTCCCAGTTGACGGAGTACCTTGACAAGCTAACGGTTATAGGAAAAAGTGATAGCCTTAAGATGAAACTCTTTGTTAGTTCACTTAAGGGTCCAATATTAATGTGGTACGTTAAAAATGATACTAGCAAGTGGATCTCTTGGGACCATTTGGAAACTGACTTTCTTAGGCATTTCGACAATAAGCTAAAAAGAAAGCACACAGTTGAGACCAATTTGAATATGGGAAAGACGATCATCGATGAGACCTCAAAACCTCCAAATCCTGAAGTAAGCATACCCCAACCTCAACTGATATGGTACCCATCTCTAGAAATCATTCCAATATCCAATTATGTCCAAGCCCATTATCCCAATCCTTTAGAAAATCTCCTCCGCAGACTATTTGGTACCCACCTTTATCTATTTCTCCAACATTAAACTACCTTCCAATGTCTTACCAAAATCCACTAACAAATCAATGATTCGGCCAATCCACCAAACCTCAACATGCTCAAGAAAAATCCACCAAAACAATAAAATCCTCTAGGTGAACCCATAGAATAGTTGTATGAATTACTCAAAAAGGCGGGCTACATCGCGCCCATTTCTACCATACCATGTGATATTAAGTCTCGATAGTACCATTTGGATCAAATTTGTGATTATCATTCTGTGCTGAGAGGACATCCTACTAAGGCATGTTTTTCCTTAAAAAGCATGATTCAGAAGTTGATTGATACCAAGGTGATAAGTGTGATGAAGCCAAATCATGGTGCTGATTGATTTTCAAAGCTTGACTGGCACTTGTTAACATTGGTGAAGAAGATATCATTTTGATTCTCTACTCCAAACTTCCAAACATTTGAAATTCCTTCAAGTTTTACAACTTGCAGTTTTCTTTTAGGTTTTCCTTGCTTATGTAATGTGAACTATGATCGACCTGATCCCCTATATAAGGAATTCGTAGGCACTCATTTAATGAGTTCGGTCTCATTAAAATAAAATATTCTTCTTTCATATTTTGTCATTTTTCTACACGGAGTTCAATAAATCAACCATGTGATGTATGAATCAACAAATTTAATGTTCAACAAAAGTCAACCTTGTTCATTCCTTATCTTTTCATCTTCTTTACAATTGCAATTTCAATTACAATATCATGTTCTATTACTATTTTGTTTCATGCTTTAGCAGATCAAATCTTTACGTCTAGGCCAATTATTAAGTCCTAGCCTTCATCCTAGAATGCCTTTATTTAATATCTAATTATGTTTTGAACCTATAATTGCTATGTAGTAACTTTTGTTTGGGCTTGTTTATTTTGCTTAAAGGTTGTCTACCATTTGAATTCGATGTCAATTGGATTTGCAATATGCTCAATATTTGAAAAGACTCCAGCCCTTTTTTTCTTCGCCTAAGACAAAACACCTTGCCTCTTTATCCTCTCCTTATGCACACACCCTTTCAATAATTTCATTTTGCCCATGAGAGAGTTGATTTAGATGCACGTCGCCAAAGGATTCATGACCTAGAGAAAATGTTGGATGAGAAATTGTATTCTAAAGTCATTTACGACTTGAGGCATGAGAATCTATGTCTACACCCAAAAGTTGGTTTACCTCCAGGATATAAAGTTTCAAAGTTTAACATATTTTATGGGCGTGGAGATCCAATCACACATCCAAAGGACTACTGTGGAAGACTAGTTGGCATAGGATATAATAAGGCTCTTCTGATAAGATTATTTGTTCAAAGCCTATTAGGAATGGCGCTCACCTAGTTCGCCCAACAAGATTTCAACAAATGGCATAATTGGGAAGAATTGGCTCAAGATTTTACAAGGCAATATAAGCTTAACATCAATACTGGTCCAACAATATGGGATTTGTTTGAGGTAAAAATAATGGACCATGAATCTTGTGAGGAGTATGCAATAAAGTGGCGGTTAGAAGCTTCTAAAATACATCCTTCCGTACCTGAAGAGGAGTTGGTCCAACTTTTCCTCAGAACACTAGATGGAATATACTTTCAAAAAATATTCTTCGTAATCAGTTATAGTTTTAAGAGTCTAATTTCGATTGGAAAGAATTTACAATACAAAATTCGAGCGGGTAGAATTATTAATGTTTTGCAAAGTTGGCCACTTTTCAAACACCAAAAAGTCCATCTGAGGAAGGAGAAGAGGATTCATCACCGTCCATACCTCATACATAAGGATATTAAAATAATAAAGGGATTTATTCTATTTTTGGTTCCCATGGGATACATATTGAAACTTATGACTCATTGGAATCTCAAATCAAGGCTTGTCAGATCCATCTCTACTCTATCCAGCAAGAGACTTCTCGAACACAACCCAATTTTCAATAATGGCCATATCCATTACACAATGTTTTCCATCAATTGGAGAGAGTGAGGTCTCGTGCTTTTACTCCCTTGACTGAGCCCTTGGCGAACATATTCGAAAGATTAAGGGCCCAAGGTATCATGGAACTGAGGAGATAATGGATCCCTGCGCATCCACCTTCTTATTTTGATCCATCTAAAAATTGTGCTTATCACTCAAATATTCAAGGTCATGATATTAAGAAATGCTTGGAGCTAAGGTACAAGATTTAGAATCTAATTAAAAAGAAAAGGATAAAACTACAACAAGAACCAATAAGCAATGGTCTTGTTACTATGGGTGAAATCTTTGTTCAAGGTGATCCGACAAAAGTATTTTCAAAACTTTCATGAAAGAAGCGTAAAGAACACCAAATGAATTGACGTGTAAACATTTCTTATTTTTCATCATCCTCCTTTGATCTATCTTATGGCCAATAAAATTTTCTTATTTACCTTTCTTTTTACTCATAAACTATGCTCAGCCTAACTTTTAGTTGGATACGTAGGCAGCCCACTCTGGGTTCGGTCTTAATCAAATAAAACTTTTTCTTTTCCCTTTCTTTCCAATTCTTACACCTCCAAAGCGTCAAGCTAATAGACCAAACTCTTGAGCGTATAAAGGTAGATTACAATTGAGGTCACAATGTTCATTTGTAGCACAACCATTTCCCTTGGACTAATATTTTCCTTGAGTGGCTCGGGAACATAAGACCCCAAAAGCAAAAATGAGGCAGAATTTTTGAGGTTTCAAGAAAAACCTCAAAAATTTTGTAAGCAATGTATCAATTCACAATAACATGCAAAGGTGCTTTTAATTCTAAACTGGGGCAGAAATTTTTGAGAAATCCTTAAAATTTCACCATGATGGATTACAAATCTCAATGGTCCATGAAGTAGAAACCACAATCAAAGATCCAAATCGAGCAAGGTATGAATCAACAATACTTTTCAACTGATAATTTTTCTTTAAGTGCAGACAACAAGTACTAAATGTAGCAACAATGTTATGATATCATCAAAGAAGCTAGGATTATACTAAAGGAAATGAGCTAAGTTGTTCAATCTTTTAAATTTGATGATATTTAATTTAATATTATATTGATAAACAATATTGGGTTCTTGTAGAATCTTAATCAACAATATTGGGTTCCTGTAGAACCTTAATCAACAATATCGGGTTTATGTAGAACCTTAATCAATAATATTGAGTTCCTGTAGAAACTTAATCAACAATATTAGGTTCTTGTAGAACCTTAATCAATAATATTGGGTTCCTATAGAACCTTAATCAGAAATATCGGGTTCTTGTAGAGCCTTAATCAACAATATTGAGTTCCTGTAGAACCTTAATCAATAATATCAGGTTCTTGTAGAACCTTAATCAATAATATTGGGTTCCTTTAGAACCTTAATAGACAATATTTGGTTCTCGTAAGAACCTTAATTAAACAATATTGGGTTCTTGAAACCTTACATTTTTCATGTCATAAATCGCATTCACATCCCACATTTCAAAACCACTCTAATCTTGTCTCTTCGAGCTATCATCCTACCTTTCTTCCCCTCAGCCCATTTTTGTTTCAAATTCTCTTCATTTTAATCACACCAACCCACGATACCATTGTTGACGCCCAACCTTTATCGATAACAATCTTTAGGAATATTGTTCGTTCCTAAATCTTGAACTACACACGTCCTGATTATCAAAAAACCAGAGATATGTAGGAAACTTAAAACCAAAGTCATGGCTACACTATTTGTAAAGCCACCTCCTGTCACTTCATTTCAAAAAATCCACTTTTCGATAGGATAAAATAGGCCACTACATCAACTTTCGTTGCTTGATAATTCTTTTATCATTTTCAAGCAACGAAGGGGCAGTTGTTGACACCCAATTTTGACCTTCCGATTACTCTTTTAGGCTGCTATTTGATCAAAATCATCTAATTTCAAATATTAGTCTTTCTTACACAATATTCTTGTGTTATATAAATAACAACGTGTCACATCCACAATTTTAAAATATACAAATTGTTTTTATTACTTTTAGTTGTCATTTTTTACACTTTATTAATTCAAATATAATATTTTACATAATTTGATTTTAATTATTTTCGAAAATATACAAACTCACAATTTTTAAATGTATTGTCTATAACTATTATTATTATTACTATTGTTATTATTATTAATAATATTAATATTATTATTGCTAAAATAGCAGTCAATTCCATTTAATTTTGCTTTGGTATGTAATTTTTTAATTACATACTCGATTAGTAACAATTACAGTCGAAACTGACCTCAATTCGGCCATAAATTAAATTTCAATTTTTAACATTTTTCTTAATCATGTTTTATCTCAGTCGTTGATAAAAAATGATCCAACGATTAAGAGCAAAAGTACCTACGCTTTTCTTTTAAACAAAACATCAAACCCTAATACCCCATTCTCTCTAAAATAAGTTGCACCTTCTCTCTCTGGACTTCTCTCCTTGTTCTCTCTACCAGTAGCCATGGCTGCCACCGCCGGAGCAGCCACCGCCCTTCTCTTTCACTTGCTTACCCTCTGCTGGTAAAACCTGTGCCACCACTGGCTTTCTCTCTCCAAGTTCCACCTCCATGAACCCCAACCATCACTTCCCGGCGGGGGTTCGACCAAATGGCCCCTTCGCTATCAAACCAACCATAGCTAGCGAATCGCCCTCATAGAACAAAACAAACCAGCGACGCAACCACCAACAACCATCAAGCGTTGCTAGCCATGCAACCGGCAACCTCCAATAAATCGGAGCCGCCCTCCCCTCTCTATCACATGCAGCCTCTATCACCACTTTCGATTAAATATTGCTGGAAAACTCTTAAATATATGACGGATTCTTAGAGATCTATCTCAGATTTGCTTTTGTATAAATTTGTGTTAATTTACTTTAGCCACCTTTTCCAACTCCTCTTTCTATTGAATAAATTTGTAGATATGAAATTGTAGGAATCTTGATTATGCTCTTGACCTAATTAATTCAAGTTCATGTTTATTCTAACCTTTAGACTATGTGACTCATTTCTTAACAAAGAAAAAATGTTTATTAATTGTTTATTGATTATTTGGTTCTATTTAGTATTTTCGTAGATTATGAATGAATCTTATCATTGAAACAAAGGAATTATGTGCAAATTCAAAATAAGGGACATGGCAGTTAAGTACTAGTTTGATTTCCTTATATGAGTTATTTTATACCCTTGTGATTCGTAGCATGATTAGTCATTATTTACTGCGTGATTGATAATCTGTAATGTTAATATGGAAATGTATTGACTATCCATTATTTTAATTATTTTACTTGCTTATTTATCTAAATTCATCACATCATGCCAAATTTATATGGGAATAGATTATTACTCATCTAGTTATGGTATCTATCCATTCAAGGTTGAGAAAATTTTTGATTGATTCTGAATATCCATTTCCCTTTACTTCGATTGAATTTTCCATGATTTACTGATGTAATTGATTTAGCCATTTTCCCTTGACTGAGGGATACAAAATATTTTCTTTTATTTTACTATTGGGATAGTCCACTACCCCTTTGCTATATAAACGCCCATTTTCTTTTCTTTAGGACACATTTTTCATCCGCTATTACTGACTACTAGTGACATTTTTCTCTATACAAAAAGCTAATAAATATTTACAAATTCTTTTGCATTATGAGTTTTAAAGAAGGCGTTCGGTTTTATCTTATTTCTTCAAACTTCTTTGCCTAAAGTTTTTATTATTATTTTCTTTGCAGTTTACAAGTAAGTTTTCTATCGAGGTAATTTTCATATATTATGTGATACCTATGTAATGCTAGAGATCATGTCTATAGAAGTTATTCAATTTGGGTTGTTATGACTGTAGTGTCCCTATCTGGCTTTATTATTTCGTTCATGTCTAACAGGTACAACTATATGCTTTGGGATCGGAAGAGTTGCCTTGGAAATTTGGGGAAGACGGATTATTCCTTTTAGTTTATTTTATTCATGTGGACTGTAATAATGTCATGTATAAAGATTTGTGTAATAATAAAATTAGGGGACTTCTCGGGGGGCAAGGATTTATGCGCTCTATGAATCGTGTAGGCAAACAGAACTTAGGTCTATGTGCTTTATGTGCTATGTGATCATCACGGCAAATCTTATCATAGGATCAACAATAAATTCATTTCGTCACCTAGAAATCATGCTTTTAGGATTTATTAACTTTTGCCTTCTTAAAATATGTTTGAATATGTCAACTTATTTTACAACTTGTTTTGGCATGTTTAACAAAGTTTTGGACATATTATAATGACATTTTCTGCATTTTAAATAACGTTCTCAACAAGTATATTTTAATTTTCAGCATTCAACATGGTATTTCATCATTTTAAATAATATTTTTAGGACACTGTAATTAATTTTCAGCATTTTATGTCACTTTTCAACACATTAATGTACTTTTTCTAGCAGCTAAGAATCATTTTCAGCATCCGAAATTACTATCCAGCATATAAATTTGATTTCCAGCGTATAAAAACTGAAACTGACTTTTCAGTTTATTGAAATACATTTTCAGAACATAAAATAAATTTCCAGTAATGTTTTTTTAACTTTTAAAAGGAATTTCCAACATATTAATTATTTTCGACAATTGAATATGTTTTCTAGATCTCTCTCTCTCAAAATTAACACTCAACACTTTCACTAATTTGTAACATGTTTTGGCATAATTAATTGGTATCACTCCAACATATTTTTAACAAATTTATGACACTGTTTTTAAATGGCTTAACAATGATATCTCATCAATAAATGATTATGTGACATCTAGATACCATGTCTATAGGCTTAACTAAACAAAAGCAAGTAATTGCATTACTTGTCTTAGAATGTTAATCACCTTAACCATTCTTTAATAACCAAGAGGCTAACTTGGGACAATTATGTGCTACATGATGTCCTATCTATTTCACACTATGAGTCCTACTAGGAAACATAGCTTTGTTTGTTTAGACCACAAATCCAAAATAGCAAAGCCCAATGCCTCTTGGGTGATAAGTGGGACGATAGGCATTCTAGAGGCATTAGTTTTACCCTTTCTTTTTAGAACGCTTTTAGGTTTGACAACAAGCCTAGGTAGGGGAAGGGGGGATGGGTAGTCATTTGGAAGTGATGATATCCAATATATATTACACGACGCATGACATTATCACTTTTCTAAGAATCTGGTTGCCAACTAGTGGGTCGAATAATGATTAAACAAGTTCGGATTCTGATCCGAATGAAACCAAAAATATTTCCTTGGTTTGACTTTTCAATATTCTTCTTTTATTTTTATTTGCTCGTCTATTTGGGGTATTTAGTTTATTTAAGTAGTCTCATTTACTATAATTTGTATTATTCTTATATTTTGCTTTTATTGTTCTTTAATTAATTCTTGTGTTGTTTACTACATAGGTAATTATCAAATACGAATAACCAAATAACATGTTTGTTTATTAATTATTTTATCACTTAGTAAACATTAAGTTAATAAAATAATTGACCTTTGCTTATAACATAGAATCCCCACGTAAATTACGAATTCGGTCGGGAACTACCTTTGTGGACCTCAAAAGGTGCCTAACACCTTCCTTTCGAGGTAATTTGAACCCTTACTCGAATTTTTGGTGAACTAATACTAAATAACAAAATAGGTTTGTAGTTATCCTATACTGGTGCCTTAAGGTACCTTAAGTTGTTAGGTGGCGACTCTTCACATTCCTTCAAAATAATTCTGAAAAAAGTGGTCAGGTCGAATCCTGCTTATCACTAGAAAAATAGGGCGCGCTAAGTAATGGGCAATTGATGCCCCTCTTGGGGTTTAAATTCATCATTTGGGTGTTTGGGGAGAGGGGAAAATACCAAAATGCCCTTTGGATTTTAATTAAGAAAGAAGGAAAATATAACCTTCGTGTCATGGAGGTTATCATGAAAGCTAACCTCTGTGTCATAATGCTTATTGCGGAAATCCAGCCTCTATTTTATGGAGGTTAATGCAGAGGCTAACCTCCGTGACATACCAATATTGCAGAGGCTTACTGACATGCCCTTTGGATTTTTAATTAAGAAAGAATGAAAATATAACCTTCGTGTAATGGAGGTTATCACGGAAGAAAACCTCTGTGTCATAATGCTTATTGCGGAAATACAGCCTCCGTGTTATGGAGGTTAATACAGAGACTAACCTCCGTGACATACCAATATCACGGAGGCTTACTGACACAACCAAAACCAGGTCCTAGTCATGTCCAGTATCTTAAGTCCGACAAGGACCGTAGACTATCCCCAATACCCAACAGTAATGGCACTACCCCGTCTGTTAGAAAGATATCAAGCATATAACAAAATAAAACAATAAAAATCTAAAGACAATAAAGTAAGCTTAAAACCAAAGTTTAAAACCACAACCAATCAACCATCCATTTCCAATCCCAATGTTAATACAAATACCAAGGCTAACTCTAATACTAACACCACCCATGCCTATAGTAGTCGGACAAAGCCTCTAACCAGAATCAAAGAACATCCGGTTGGGACATGCCCCCGACCATAGCCAAAACCAAAACCAAAGAGATAACAATAATGAAAAGAAGTTCATACATGAAATGGAGTCCTTCAGAGTATGGAAGCTCACCACTTCAATCTGAATCAAAGTTGTCCCCAAATCCAAGTCACTGAGCAGGAGGAATAGTAGTATGGTCGGTTTCTGCATCGCATGGAGATACAGGGCCCGAACATGGTTAGCAGGGTAAATGCTAGCATTTAACTCAAGGATAAAGGTATAATAATTTCATCATTAAAAACCAAATTAAATAACCATACGCAATCACATGTATACATATATATATATCATACTGGGATAGGGAACAAGGTCTAGCATGCATTTTAATCCTTAACCTGGGCTGTGTATCTTGGCCGTCATAGACCACCCACAAGCTCCCCCTGCTGAAAGGACCCCAGTACGTGTTAGCCGCACAAAGGAGAAAAGAACCTGAGATAACTGGTACATCTCGAAAATATAAAGTATGACATCATGCACAAAGTCACCAAGACAACCTTCACATCGGCTAATGTGAGTTATTTGTGCCCTCACCTTCCACGATTTTGCTACTCAACACCCTTTAAGCCCATATTAAGTCATTTACTCATTCCTAACCATTTACCAAGGAGTCTTTTAATTAGGAATTAACCATTGGTATCGTCATACCAAAATTAGAGCTTGCAAGTTTATTAGCTTACGCTAAACAAACCATTAAACCAAATTAGACTCCATCATTTCCAAATAACCAAAAACATTTATAATAAAACCATGGCCACCAAGGCCTTTCTAAAACCATATGAAACTATCCAAAATCAATTAATGTTTGTTTAACCTTTTATGTAATGAAAAGTTTCCAAGGATAATAAAACGATGTGGCAAAAATATTCTAACTGACAATTTCACTAACAGGTTAAGGGCATTCCATTATCAAAGACAAAATTATCAAATTTGGGGCTCAACCATTACCCCTCAATTAAATCACCATTCCTAGGCACCCACATATTGAAAATCATAACTAAAACATGAAAGACCATAAGAAAATCTTGAGTAACATTAATCAACCATAAACATCCAAAAAACCCAACCTTATTTCAAAACATATGCCTTTAGTAAAATTACAATGAGGGGAGAGTCATATGTCTGAATTACATCAATTCATGGAGAGAAATTTATCCTTAAGCCCTTATATGACCACTTTAGAGAAACCCTAGACAATTTTCCTTGATAGGATTTTGAGAGAGTAAAGAGGATGTTTAATCTTGTAAAGTGTGGAATGAATGACCAAAAGTGTTATAGGGACGTGGGGTCTTAAGTGTTTTATGTTGGAAATGTCCAAAGTACCCATAGCTTAAAACTGTAAAAAGACCGCACGTGGTTACGAGTTGACCCCTTGACTCGTGACCACAATATATGACTCGTACCATTGAGTCATCACAAAAACAGTGAATTGGACACCTATAGACTATCCACCATATTATTCCATGAACCCACTCATTACTAAACCATACGACTCATCTGGTCTAGTCGTACCCAAGATACAATCCAAGGGATTAGACACTAGAAAAGTACGACTCAACCCTACCATTCATAACCTATGCCTACAGCTCTTAGTGAGCCACTCGTACTAAGAGACAAGTCAAGTCACTAAGTACCTAATTTGATTAAGGACCATCCTAACGACCCTTCACCATTGCTAATGACCCATACCACCAAGTCGTTACCAAGACCGAAACTCAACCACCATCCACTAGGCAACCAAAGACTAGGGTCACCTGGCCTGTACCCACACTATACGACTCGTATGGTTAAGTCATCAACAGGACAGCTAGCTCAGAGGTCAAGAAATTTCCAAGGGCCAAAACCAGGGTGTTTTAGTTCTCCCCCACTTGGATCATTCGTCCTCGAATAATGAGACAAGGCAGTGACTGGCATGATTTAATCGCCAAACATCTCTACTTTTACCTTTAAGATAGAAAAAATATTACCAAGGAAGTGACAATCCACCTTTAACAAATACATAAAACAAACATGTTAAGAACAAAATATACCTTCAGCACGATTTTTCAGAATGAGAAATAGGAATAGATAATTGCACTTCAAGTCCTCTTCAGCGTCCCAAGTATCCTCTTCCATCTTGTGGTTCCTCCATAGAACCTTTATTGAAGCAACATCCTTGGTCCGCAACCGATGAACCTGTCGATCCAAAACCTTCACAAGAACCTCTTCATAAGACAAGGAATCCGAAATACCAATATCCGTGATAGGTACAATTTGTGATGGATTACCCATACACATCCTAGACATAGAAACATGGAACACCGGGTGAATGGACTCAAACTAGGAGGCAAATCTAAATTATATGCAACATTGAAAACTCTTTTCAAAATAAAATACAGACCAACATACTGGGGACTATTCTTTCCCTTCTTCCCAAATCGCATCAATACCTTTATGGGAGACACCTTCAAGAACACCTTACCCCCAACCTCAAACTCTAATTTTTTATGCCTCGCATCTACATAGGACTTATGAAAATTTTAGGCGGCTTTAAGCCTATCCCAAATCACCTTCACCTTCTCCATGGCTTGATGAACTAATTCTAAACCAAACATCTCTGCTTCATAGAACTCGAACCACCCAATTGGAGACCTATACCTCCTACTATACAAGGCCACAAACGTAGCCATCCCAATGCTAGAGTGGAAGCTACTATTATATGCAAACTCTATAAGATGAAAATGTTTAACCCTACTACTATCATTGTAAATTATGCAAGCTCTAAATATATCTTTCGGTGTATGAATAGTCCTTTTTGCTTGCCCATCCAACTGCGGGTGGAAAATAGTACTAAGACTTACCTTGGTCCCTAAACCTTTCTGGAACAACTGCCAAAAGTGACATGAAAATTGCATACCACAATCCTAGATGATAAAAACAGGCACCCCATACAACTTCACAATCTCTTGGAGATACAACCTCGCATAATCCTCTATCAAAAAGTTGGTCACTAGCAAGAAGTGAATGGACTGAGTGATACAATCCATGATGACCCAAATCAAATCGAACTGATTTTAAGACCGAGAAATGCTGGTAACGAAACCCTTGTTGATCACTTCCTACGTCCACACAGGTAGCTTAATCTATTGATACAACTCTTCAGGCCTCATGTGCTCAACTTTCACTTATTGGCACACCATGCACCTAGCCATAAAATAAGCCACATCCCGCTTCATATTATTCCACCAATACATTTTCTTAAGGTCATGATACATTTTTGTCGAACCAGGATGAACAGCATAGCATGACTCATGCGCCTCGGCCAAGATCCTCTCTCTCAATCCATCCACATCTGGAACGTACAATCTCCCCTGGTACAATAAGGTACCATTACCACTAATCTCAAAAGCTATTACTTTCTGCCCATCTACTTCACCCTTGATCCTTATTGAGATAGGATCTAACACTTGCTTCTTCTTTACCTCACCACCCAGGGATGACTTTGCCACCTCCTGAACAAATACAGCACCATCCTTAAAGTATACGAGGGAAACTCTAAGTTTAGCCAAACAGTGAACATCTTTCACTAATTCCTGCTTTTTCTCATCCACATGAGCTGGACTCTATATGGATAACCTGCTAAAATTATCAGTAACCACTTTAGCTTTACCTGGATAGTAGTGAAGACTCATGTCATAATCCTTGAGTAGCTCAAGCTATCTCATTTGCCTAAGGATCATTTCTTTCTAAGTAAATACATATTGCAGGCTCTTATGATCTGAAAATATATCCACATGTACTCCATACAAATAGTGATGACATATTTTCAATGCGAATACCATGACCAGCACTTCCAAGTCATGATTTAGATAATTCTTCTCATTTACCTTCAATTGTCTAGAGTCATAAGCTATCACTTTGCTATGCTCCATCAAGACGCAACCAAGCCCCACACGGGATACATCATAATAATCCACAAACCTATCTTTGACTTCAGGCAAGGTCAAGACTAGTGATGAAGTCAGCTTATCCTTCATCTTCTCAAATCTACCCTCTAAAGCATCAGACTATAAGAACTTTACCTTTCCTTAACTAACATAGTTAATGGGGCAGCCATAGTCGAAAAGCTCTCAGCAAACCACCTGTAGTAATCAGCTAAACCAAAGAAACTCCAAATATAGGTTGGAGTCATGGGTCTAGGACATTTCTTAACCACTTCAACTTTCTGCGGATCCACCATGATCCCTTCACTAGAAATGACATGACCCCAAAAAGGGACAACGTTCAACTAAAATTCACATTTCAAAAATTTGGCATACAATTATTGATCTTTTAGGCTCTGCAACACAATACGGGGGTGATCGGCATAATCTACCTCACTCTTTAAATACGCCAGAACATCATCTATGAATACAATAAAGAATAAATCTAGAAACTAATGAAAGACTCTAGTCACTAAATCTATGAATGTCGTCGAGGCATTGGTCAACCTAAAGAATATAAACAAAAACTCAAAATGCCTATATAGGGTACGAAATAAAGTATTCGGAATATCCACCTTCCTAATATTTAGTTGATAGTACCCAGATCGGAGATCAATCTTGGAGAAAAACTTAGCACCCTGAAGTTGGTCAAGTAAATCAGTTATCCTCAGAAGAGGGTACTTATTCTTTATCATTACCTTATTCAGTTGTCATTAATCAATACACATCCGAAGGGAACCATCCTTCTTATTAATGAATAACACCGATGCAGCTCACGAAAATACACTAGAATGGATGAAACCCTTATCTAAAAGATCCTTTAGTTGCTTCTTAAGATCCTTCAACTCGACTAAAGCCATTCTATACGGGGGAATAAAAATAAGATGAGTTTCTGAGACAAGATATATCCCAAAATCAATCTTTCTATCGGGAGGGACACCATCAGGGAAGACCTTAGGAAATTTATTCACCACCGGGATAGAATATAAAGAAAGGCCTTTGGAGTTAAAATCTTTAACCCAAACTAAACGATAGACACACCCATTAAAAATTAATCTCCAAGCTCTAAGATAGGATATGAACCTCTACTTAGGAGCAAGGGAACCTCTCTCCCACACAATAACTAGCTTATTTAGAAATTTAAAAATGACCTTATGGGTTTGATAGTCTAGAGAAGCATAGCACGAGTGCAACTAATCCATCCTTAAATAATATTGAAATCAACCATGTCTAATTTAACAGATTCATCAAAGTCTCCCGGCTACCCACAGATGCCACAAAACCTCTATAGACTCTTCTAGCCACCACAGAGTCACCACCAAGGTAAACATAGAAAAAGGGTTTGAAATACACTAGGGATCAAAGCCAGGATACACAGCCACAAATGGGATCACATAAAAAAGAGTGGAACCCAAATCAAGCAAATAGTACACATCATGAGAAAAGAGTTTTAACATAGCAGTACCGATATCAGGTGATGCCTCAGACTATTAATGGGTAGTGAGAGCATAGAGTAAATTTTGACCACTGTCGAATCCAGATGATGCACCCTTTGGTGCCGGAGCTATTGAATAAGTAATCAAAACTTTGTTTGCCTCAGAATCAACCATGGCCATTGGACAGTTTCTAATCATGTGCCCAGGATGACAATAGTTAAAGAACTTATCCTTTACTTCATCACCATAACCCTGATTCAATCATCCATAAAATTTGCATGGAGGATATGATGGAGCTGATTGGGCATCACTAGCCTGAGATTAGGCACCATGTGCCCTATAATTATTGCTACCATAAAAATATTTGTTACCCGATGGCTTTAGGTAGGGAGCACTAGCCATCGAGTAAGACCTAGAACTTCCCCACTTTGTCTTGGACCACTTTCCACTATCCCTGCCACTCTGCTGTTCGCCACCACCCTACTTAGAAAATCTAAAGTTCTTACTCTGTCTTTCCCCTATCTCAGCCTACTTTGTTTCTTCCTCAACCTGTTGCATGTACACCACCAACCTAGAGATATTTATGTCATTATTCAACAAGGTAGCCTTACTCTCAAAAATCAAGTCTCAGGATAACCCAAAAGTAAACTTCCATATTCTGGCCCTCATGCTAGAAACCAACTCCAAAGCATACTGAAACAGATAGTGAAACTTCAAGACATATTCTTTAACAAACATCTTGCCTTACTTTAGGTTAACAAACTCTTCCATCGTTGCCTCCCTTAAATCCAGAGAAAAGAAGCAGTCTAGAAAAGCACTAAAGAAATCATCCCACAGGGTTGACTCAGTAGCGTCAACCCTAGATTGTTCTCATTCCCTATACCATTTGTATGCTACATCTTTTAGTTGTTAGACAGCAAATTCCATATGCTTCACGTTAGTAGCATGTATAACATGGAAAATTTTCTCTAATTTATCAATAAAACCTTAAGGATCCTCCTCAACCTTAACACCAATAAAGGTTAGAGAATTTAACCTCATAAACTGGCCAACCCTAATGATCTCAGAAAATAGAGTAACAGCAGCACCACGCTAGGCCTGAGAAGCTACAATTATGCCAACATATGAATAGACTGACAAAACTCAGTATTTGTCATATTAGCCTGAGGAGCTCTAGAATAACTGGAGAGAACCAGTAGAACTTAGGGAGAGTAATCAGGATCAGGACCTCTAGACCGAGTTTGGACCCCATAAGCAGGACGAATCCCATCAACATTGTCCTCAGGTTGGATATAGAAATTTCCACAAACTTTAGATCATCAGGGAGATATAATCTAAAAAGAGAACAAAAGAATATTTGAGAAAATTTTAGGACCTTAGACTCTATAGCTCAAAAATAGAACACAAGAAAGAGAAACATTTCTAAATGCCTCGTAGCCTCTCTTCCTTATGAGTGTGGCGCGCTACATACCCTTATAAGAGACTCTACTCGACATGGCTTTGTGTACTCCTAATTCACCATGAACCTAGGGCTCTAATACCAATCAAACACGATCCAAATCAGGGCCTAGTCATGTCGGGTATCTCAAGTTCAAACAGGACTGGAGACCACCACCAATACCTAATTATAACCGGCCTACTCCCTCTATCAAAAGGATTTTGAGCATATAACAAGATAAAAAAATAATAATCCAAAGACAATAAAGCAAGCTTAAAACCAAAGTCAAAAATAATAACCAATCAACCATTCATTTCCAATCTTAATGTCAATACCAATACCAAGGCTAACACTAATACCGACACCGCCCATGCCTAAAGTAATTAGACAAAACCTCTAACTAGAATCAAAGAACATCTGATCGGGACATGCCCCCGAATATAGACAAAACCAAAACCCAAGAAATAATAATAATAAAAAGAAGTCCATAGCATGGAATAGAGTCTTTCGGAGCATGAAAGCTCACTACTTTAATCTGACTCAACGTTATCCCTAAATCTAAGTCATTGAGCATGAGGAATGGTAGTATGGCCGATCCTACTTTGTATGGGGATACAGCACCCATAGACGGTTAACAAGGTAAACGCTAGCATGTAACTTAGGGATAAATATAAAATAATGTCATCATTCAAAACCAAATTAAACCATATACAATCACATGTATACATATATATAATATCATGATGGGATTGGGAACAAGGATTAACATGCATTTAAATCTTTAACCTGGGTTGTGTATCTTGTCTGTCCTTAACCACCCATGGGATATATGGGTTTAGCACCCCCTACTGAAAAGGCTCCAGCATGTGTTAGTCGTACGATTGGAGAAAAGAACCTGAGATGTATCTCAAAAATATAAAGTATGACATCATGAACATGGTCACCAAGACCACCCTCACATCGGCAAATATGAATTTCCAGTTTCAGTCCCTCCGAGACCCCTACCTTCCATGGATTTGCTACTTAACCCTTATTAAGCCCGTATTAAATCATTTACTCATTCTAAATCTTTACCAAGGAGTATTTTAATTAGTCATCAACCATTGGTATCATCATGCCAAAATTAGAGTTTGTAAGTCTATTACCTTATGCCAAATAAACCATTAACCCAAATTAGACTCCATTATTTCCAATTAACCAAAACTATTTATAATAAAACCAAGGCCATCAAGGCCTTTCCAAAACCATATGAAACCAACCAAAACCAATTCATGTTTGTTTAACCATTTTTGCAATGAAAAGTTTCCAAGGATAATCAAACTATGTGACAAAAATCATTCTTAATGACAATTTCACAAACAGGTTGAGGGCATGCCATTATCAAAGCCAAAATCATCAAATGTGGGGATCAACCATGACCCCTCAACTAAATCACCATTCCCATGCACCCACATTTGGAAAACCATAATTAAAATATGAAAAACCATAAGTAAACCATGAGGAACATTAATAAACCATAAACATAAAAAAACAACCTTTATTTCAAAACCATAATAATACCATGAAAACCATACATTAAAATATATTTCTTTAGTAAATTAACAATGAGGGGAGAGTCACATGCCTGAATTACAAAGATTCACAAAGAGAAATTGATCCTTCAGCCCTTAAATAACCACTTTGGAGAAACCCTAGCTAATTTTTCTTGAGAGGATTTTGAGAGAGTAAAGAGGATGTTTAATCTTATAAAGTGTGGAATGAATGGCCAAAAAGTTTTATAGGGACGTGGGGTCTTAAGGGTTTTATGTAAGAAATATCCAAAGTGCCCCCAGCTTAAAACTGTAAAAGACGGTAGGTGGTTACGAGTAGACCTCCGGACTCTTGACCACAATATATGACTCATACTATTGAGTCATCACCAAGACAGTGAGTTGGACACCCATACACTGTCCACCATGCAACTCCATGAACCCACTCATTACCTGACCATACGACTCATATAGTCTAGTCGTACCTAAGATAAAATCTAAGGGATAAGTTACTTGGCAACATACGTCTCAACCCTACCACTCATAACTTATCCCTACGACTCCTAGTGAGCCACTCATACTTAGAGACAAGTTAAGTCACTAAGTTTCTTATTTGATTAAGGACCATCCTAACGGTCCGTCACCACTGTGAATGACCCATACCACCAAGTCATTACAAAGACCTAAACCCAACCACCATCCACTAGGCACCCAATAACTAGGGTTACCTAACCCATACCTAAACCATACGAATTGTATGGTTAAGTCATCAACAGGACAGCGAGCTCAAATCTCAGGAAATTTCTAAGGGCCAAAACCCAGGATGTTTCAGTTACTGCCTTTGAGGTCCAAAATCACCCTGAACCTCTTCCAAAAATTCCAAAACTTTCTCGGATGGCCCTTTTAACATCCCTAAGCATATTTCAACTCATAAATCAATGTTTCCAATTTAGGAAGGCGAAAAATAAAATCCTTGAATTCTTGGGGTCTTAAAATGGTTAAGTCCCTTATACTTAGTGTAAATTTATGCCTTGGACCTCTTAAACATATGACTAACAGTTGGAAATGACCTTAGGATCATACGGGGTATTACACCATAGATTGACATCATAGGCTTTATTTGAGCATTACATGCCTCTTTGATATAGTGATGCTCGAGAGAAGGTCTTGGATTAATATTTTGATGTCTTACCTCACTATTTATTTCAATAATTCCATACAAAGGCTTATATCATGAAATATTGACATATTGAGTAGATTTTGAGCTCATTCATACTATTATTGAATTGATTATTATCTTCATACTGATTTGGTTATGAGCATATGTCTTATTTTATTCACTCATATTTATGAGATTGGTATTATTGAGAGACAATGATTTTGAAAGAAGAAAAATATTTTGTAAAATCCTTGGTCGAGGTCTTTGTTGGCAAAGTTGATTGAAACACTTTTTAATAACTTTGATTGAAGTATTTTTCCCACAATATTGATTGAGGTTGTGACCCCTCCCCCTACCCCCCATGGATCTGTTCCTTAAAGCTTTAGCTAGAAAGTTGTATAGGAGGTCATGTGATATGTTGTGTTGTATGTTTATATTATTCTTATATATTCATTTGTATTTATTTTTATATTAATATTATACTTGTAGAATTGTTATGAGATGCGGTGTGAGCTATTCTTTAGAAGACTTTTTGTATGCTGATAAAAGCGTGCTCATAGTATTCTTTATGTGTTTAATTTTTTGTTTTGCTCAGTCGGCTGATGATACCTACTGAATACTAGTGGATCATACTCACTCCTACTTCTGTATCTTTTTGGTGTAGGTTTCAATATGAGTGCGACCCACAACGTCTGATTCATATAGTGAGAGTTGATTTGAAGATCTAGTAAGCTCTTCGTTCGGAGCCTTGTTCCAGACTCCCTCTATCTTTTATGACTTTACTTGCCTTTTAGAGACATAAATGCATATTCATATTTTCAGTATTGTATTAGATGTTATTTATGCTTACAACATCAAGTCTTGGGATTTGGCGTATTTGTTTTAGATATTCTACTTTTATGATTATGGTCTGACTTCATTCTAGAAAGCTCTATTTGCAATAAATTTTAATTCATGAAAAATAAAACCTTCAACCATAAATAAAATATAAAGAAACAAAACTATTTTATTGATATATGTATGGGTGCTATTATGTTCCTCCTTTAATATTTCTTTCTAGATTTTCTTCGTAATTTGAGGATCATTAATAGTATAAATTTGATCTCCATGAAAGGTTGGTTTTTGCTTCTTCCTAATGTAGTTGATTATCAAGGAGAGAGAGTCTTGTCTCCTTATGATATTCCATGAGTTTTTGAAATATTCGAGGTGGTTCTTCAAGGAAACATGCTACCCTTCAAATAGACGTAATTTAGGGTTTATGTAGAGTAGCCTCCAAGTTAGGATTTAGAGTAGAGTAGCCTCCAAGAACCCTAACAGCATTGGGCTCATCTTGTAAAGTCCCACAAATCTTTAATGTTTACAAATGCCCCCTACTTAAACACTTGTCAGATTTTAGACTTAATGAAACTCAAAGATGAGGCTTGAAGCAATTTCCATCTTTGTCATTTTGTGATTCCAGATTTATAGAGCTAATTTATGAGAGAAGAGATAATGACAAATTTGGTCTCTGTGTGTTTCAATTTATTTGTAACAAATTTTGTTACAGATCTAATTTGTGAGAGAGGATCTGAAGGACAGATTTGGTCTCACTATGTGTTTCAATTTGTTTGTAACAAATTTTAATTCATAAAAAATAAACTTCAACCATAAATAAAAATGAATAAAAATAAGAATATTTTATTTATAAATATGTCGGTGTAATTTTATCTCTCCTTTATTTCTTTTCTCTAGATTTTCTTCATAATTTGAGGGTTGTTAATAGCGTATTTCTAAAATATAAGATGATTTGAATTTGCCCTCCGTGAAGGGTGGGTTTTTCGCTTCTTCCTGGTGTATTTGATTATCAAGAAGAGAGTCATGATCTCTTTGTGATATTCCATGAGCTTACGTAATATTTGAGATGGTTCTTTAAGAAAACATGCTACCCTTTAATACGCATAATTTAGAATATAGATAGAGTAGCTTTCAATATAGGGTTTAGGGTAGAGTAGCCTCCAAGAACCCTAGCAAGATCTGGCTCATCTTGTAGAGTTCAACAAATTTTTTATGCCTAGAATCTCGTATACTTCTTTTCTTGCCTAATTTGCATTACTTATCTGTTGTATAATTTGACTTACCTACTAAAGATGGATTAGAATAGGTTCTATCATAACCTCAATTTCTAAATCATGAAACTTCCATGAAGAGGTTTCGATGATATGAGAATGATTATTATTGGGGGCAAGTCAAGAGCTCGTTGGTCCCGATGAACAAGGAAAGGACTCGTGTCCGATGACATAGATAAAAGGATAAAAAGGACAGATACACCAGATATAATCATACAAATAGTGTAAATGCAATAGAGGAATATTAGCTTCTACCACTAATGGTTTTTCCATGTGGTTAGTAACCATTGGTCGAGATACTTTAGAGTTTGATTGAAGTCTTCCAATTGGCTAATGCCTCATTTTGTATCCTATAAATAAACTTTTCTGTTACTTACAGACTATTCTGATTCCCAGGTATACAACATCAATATATTATTATTCTTGTGCTATAAGTTTTCTTTAAGTTTTTGCCTTTATTTATTTATTGAATCATCCTCGAATAGAAAGACAAAATTTTCATACAATAATGGATACAATATATTATCAAGTTCTTATGCTTCATACGACTTTATTTATTTTATTATCTTTAGCTCGTCTTTTATTAATTGGTTTCATAATATTTAACTGCATCAAATCTAACAAGTTAAGCTAAGAAGCATGTCATTGAACTCATACAAATTCAATTAAACCACATTTCTAACAAACAAGCACAATTCCCTAATTGTAATGCGCAATGCGCTTTGGGGGATTTTTTGACATTTATTTCTTGTGACTTTAAAAAGTCCTTAGGTCTCTTTTGCTGATTCTTTGTGCCCCTAATAGTAACTGAGCAATTCTGAAGACAATATAAATTATGCCTTACAAATTATGTAATCTTGAAAAATTGATAGGTTTTCTGCTATAGTATGTAAAAGTAACCTAATAAATAAAAAAGTCTTATGTTATATATATACACACATCATCATCATCCTTTTACAGAAAAAGATTCATTTTTGGGTCGACAAGTTATGAGATTACCTTACTCTGAACGCAATTTATATTTATGACTGTTATTTTATGGTGATTTCGGGTACAAGAATCTGTATTTAGGCACAACAACTTCAACACTAGTTCAAGTTTAAAACAAGAACACTATGAAGTACAAAAACACTCTCAACACAAGATCAAAGTAATCTTTCTAAGAAGTGTATTTTATTTTTTTCAGAAATTAAGATGAAACAGAAATATAAAGTCAAGTCCCTCGAATTCACAGAGTGTCCTTAAGGAATAATTTCCCTCACTGTACCCAAGGTTTTGGAATCTTCCTCCCAGGATAAAATAACTTTCAATCCAACTATAGTGGTACCTCAAATAATTGGATTCGTCGAACTCACTAAATGATTTGATTGATACTAAAGAATGTTTTGAAGACAAGAAGAGTTTTTATTTCAGAAAATTTTTTATTCATATATAAACTTGTGGATGAAATTAGGTTTATATGGCCATCAGATGCCTCTTCTGAAAGGTGGCAATGGTTCACTTAAAAGGTGTATCCTTTGGAAGAGTCATGTATGTTCATTCAAAATATTGTGTGTTTTTCTGAATAGACACAACTATTTGAACAGTCACACCTTTTCCAAAACAATATGTCTTTTTCTCAAAGGTTGTGTCCCTTAATTTTTCATTCACACCAATTAAACCCAACAATTCCCCATATGAATAGGGAATAGATATTCTTTGTAAAACTTTACGGACAAGTATGTGATCATCAAGAAAAGACTGATTGCATCTGGATAAGTGGGTTTCCCTTTGAACTTTTCGTAGTGAACATGCATCGGATACACTCAGTAAATTAGTAGATTTGATATCTTTGAACCATCGAGCTTTAATGTACACCTAGACAACACATGTCACACAACCTGCCTTTTACTATTTAGGGATCTCATGGTTTTGTTCTTTTCAGCCATGAACACGTCCCGATTTTATGAGAGCTTAGAGAATAGGTCTTTACTAACATTTTCCTTGAAGCGGCTTTCACTTCTCCCTCACATAGGTAATTTCTAAACATTCAATCCTATAGATTAAACTATTTGGTAAAATCTACCAAATTTAGATAATCATTAAAAAACTTTTCACCTTAAGTCTTATCCTTGTTTACTAAACATTGTCTACATCATGAGAATGGGTTGGGTAATTGACAATGTTGAACCTGTCAGACACAACTTTGTTTGATCTTCTTAAACCTAGCTCTTGGGATCTCCAGTCTGCTAGGTAGAGTTACCGCCATGCTGACTTGTCCTAGGCCTTAAACCCATTTCCTTGGATGTCCTTTCCACTCCTTCTCTAGATAGGCCTTTTGTAAGTGGATCTGACACATTATCCTTTAACTTCACATAGTCAATAGTGATAATTTCACTAGAGAGAAGTTCCCTAATGGTATTATGTCTTCATCGTATGTGATGAGATTTACCATTGTACATCATGCTCCCTGCCCTACCTATTGCCGCTTGGATATCACAGTGTATACATACTGGTGCCACTGGTTTGGGCAAATAAGGAATATCTTCCAAGAAATTCTGGAGCCATTCTGCTTCTTACCTGCTTTATCCAATGCAATAAATTTAGATTCCATTGTAGAGCGAGCAATACAAGTCTGTTTGGATGATTTTTAAAAGACTGCTCCTCCACCGATAGTAAATACATATCCACTTGCGGAATTTACTTCATTCGATCTGGTGATCTGATTTATATCAGTATATCCTTCACGTACCACAGGATATTTATTATAATGCAAGGCGTAGTCTTGAGTGTATTTAAGATACTCCAAAACTTTTTTCATTGCCATCCAATGAGTTTTGTTGGGATTACTTGTGTACCGACTCAATTTACTAATAGCGCATGCTATATCTAGTCGTGTACAATTCATTATATACATTAAAATCTCAATACTCTTGCGTGCTCCAATTGTGAGTCAATTTTACCTTCATTCTTTCGAAGTGCAAAGCTCACATCTAAAGGAGTCTTGGCAATACCGAATTCCATATACTTGAATTTGTCAAGTACCTTTTTGATATAATGAGACTATGACAATGCCAACCTTATGGAGTTCTATGGATTTTTATACCTAAGATCACATCTGTAAATCCAAGGTCTTTCATATCGAACTTGATTTCGAGCATTCGTTTCGTTGCATTTATGTCTGAAATGTCTCTACTGATGATCAACATATCATCCACATATAAACAAACAATGAATTGGTGATTCGGAGTGTCTTTAATGTAAACACATTTATCACATTCATTTATCTTGAACCCGTTTGTCAACATGGTTTGGTCAAACTTCGCATGCCATTGTTTAGGTGCTTGCTTTAGTCTATACAACGACTTAATAAGTTTACACACCTTATTCTCCTTTCCTGGAATAACAAAACCCTGAGGTTGTTCCATGTAAATTTCTTTCTCCAATTCTCTATTTAGGAATGCGGTTTTCACATCCATTTGATGGATTTCAAGACCATCTACTATCGTCAAGGCAATTAACATTTAAATCGATGTTATCCTTGTTACTGGTGAGTATGTATCAAAGTAATCAAGGGTTTTTTTTGCTTGAAGCCTTTTACTACAAGTCTTGCCTTGTATTTGTCAATAGTACCATACGCTTTCATTTTTCTTTTGAAGATCCATTTAGACCCTAAAGGTTTATTTCCTGCAGGAAGATCAACCAATTCCCACGTATGGTTGCTTAAGATTGAATCAATCTCACTATTGACTGCCTCTTTTCAAAAGGATGAGTCTGACGACGACATCGCTTCTTTAAATGTTTGAGGCTCATTTTCTAAGAAAAATGTTACAAAATCTGATCCAAATGTATTAAAAGTTCTTTGACGTGTACTACGTCTTGGATTCTCTTCATTATGTACATTCTTACTTTGTTCATCTCGAGGTCGTTTAGACCCTCCACTAGACTGTTCATGTCTAGTTTTATACAGGTAAATGTTTTCAAAGAATTCAGCATTATCTGATTCAATTACTGTATTTTTATTTATATCTGGATGTTCGGATTTATGAACCAAAAACCAACATGCTTTACTGCTTTTAGCATATCCTATGAACACGCAGTCCACAGTCTTAGGTCCTATCTTAACCCTCTTAGGCATAGAAACTTGGACCTTTGCTAGACACCCCCACACTTTGAAATATTTCAAGTTGGGTTTCCTTCCTTTTCATTTTTCATAAGGAATTGATTGTGTCTTACTATGGAAAACCCTATTGAGTATACGAATGGCTATAAGGATAGTCTGTCTCCCCCTACAAGTTTTGTGGTAAACCAAAACTTATAAGCAAGGTATTCATCATTTTCTTCAAAGTTTGATTTTTTCTTTCCGCAATTCCGTTAGGTTGAGGTGAATACGGGGCCGTAGTTTGATGGACAATTTCATTCTCTACACATATTTCGGCGAAGGGAGATTCATATTCTCCGCTCCTATCACTTCTTATCATTTTTGTTTTTTTCCTCTAACTAATTTTTTACTTCAGTTTTGTATTGCCTAAATGTATCTATTGCTTCATCCTTACTATTTAGCAAGTAGACATAACAATATCTAGTGCAATCATCAATAAAAGTTATGAAATACTTTTTTCCATCATGTGATGGTGTTGATTTCATACAACAAATGTCAGTGTGTATTAAGTCTAAAGGATTAGAATTCCTTTCAACGGACTTATAAGGATGCTTTGCATACTTTGATTCCACACAGGTTTGATATTTTGATTTATTGCACTCAAAGTTTGGCAAAACTTTTAAGTTAATCAATTTTCGTAACGTTTTGTAATTAACATGGCCTAAACGTTCATGCCATAAATTATAATACTCAAGCAAGTAAGAAGAATTTGAACTTTTATTTATTTCAACATTCATTACATTCATCTTATAAAGGCCTTTGGTGAGATAGTCTTTTCTTACATACACTTCTCCTTTGCTAATTATAATTTTTCCAGAACCAGTTACACATTTGAATTCGTTCTTGTCTAGAAGTGAAATGGAAATCAAGTTCCTACGTAATTACGGAACGTACAAGACATTGTTAAGTGTCAAGACCTTTCCTGAAGTCATTTTCAAGCCCATTTTTCCTGTTCCTTCTACCTTAGCCGTAGCGGAGTTAGCTATGTAGATCATTTCTTCTACTTGAGCCGAAGAAAATGACTAAAACAACTCTTTGTTGGCACAAACATAGTGGGTGGCACTAAAATCCATCCACCACTCGCGAGGATTCCCCACCAAGTTGCATTCTAAAAATATAGCACATAGGTCATCACATTCTTTGTTGGACTCAATCATATTTGCTTGATCTTTTTTCTTGCCTTTCTTAGGGGCACGACAATCCGTGAACTTATGGCCAATCTTGCCACAGTTGAAGCAATTTCCCTTGAATTTCTTCTTGGGTTGATTGCTTCCTTGTTCAACTTTCTTCCTTTTCTTAGGATTGTTTTGGTCATCTTCTACAATATGTGCTCCATTAATTGTAGAATTACCTTTTGACCTTCTCTCGACATCCTCATTATCATCTTTAATACACAATCGGACAATAAGATTTTCGACAGTCATCTCCTTGCGTTTGTGCTTCAAGTAGTTTTTGAAGTCTTTCCACATAGGTAGTAGCTTCTCAATGATCGCTGCTACTTGAAATGCATCATTCACAATCAAACCTACAAACCAGTTTATGTGAGTACTAAGAACATTTTCAATTGGTTCAACTAAGGTATTTTTTAAAGATATACCTTCCCCTAGGAGATCTTGAATGATTACTTGCAATTCCTGCACATGAGAGACAACCGATTTGCTATCTATCATTTTAAAGTCCAGGAACCCTGCAACAAAGAATTTCTTAATTTCTCCATCCTCTATCTTGTATTTCCGTTCTAGTGCCCCCCACAATTCCTTCGATGTCTTAGTTCCATTGTAAATATTATAGAGATCGTCTTGGAGACCACTCAAGATATAATTCCTACAAAGGAAGTCTGAGTGCTTCCAAGCCTCTACAATCATGAAATACTCTTTGTCCGAGGTTTCCTCGGGCACCTCAGGAGCATCCTCACTAGTGAACCTTTGAAGGCATGGAGTGGTGAGGTAAAAGAACATCTTTTGCTGCCATCGCTTAAAGTCAATACCCGCAAATTTTCTGGGCTTCTCCGCAGGCGCAATTGGTTGCGGAGCATTTGCTCGACTTGTTAAGGCAATACTAGTTGCCCCAGCAGTCGTAGCCACATCTTGTATTTAACTTTTGTTAGTCATTTTTTCTTTCACCACAAGACAACAAAATTTAGTATTTTCAGAATACTATTTATAAAGTTAAGCAACTTTAAATCTTCTTCTTGTTTCTAGTTAACGATGAAGTTTTTATGACTTCCAATCGTCAACCGAATGATCTTAAACTTGTGACGAAGATTTTATGTCTTCGAATCACTAGTTAAGTTCAAACGGAGTAGAAAGCTTAAAGCTTTAATCTCCAAAAATAAGCAATATAGATTCTGCAAGTTTTATTCCTTAAGATTGTTATTTTATGGTGTTTTCGGGTACAAGAATCTGTATTTAGGCACAACAACTTCAACACTAGTTCAAGTTTAAAACAAGAACACTATGAAGTACAAAAACACCCTCAACACAAGATCAAAGTGATCTTTTTAAGAAGTGTGTTTTATTTTTTTTCAGAAATTAAGATGAAACGGAAATATAAAGTCAAGTCCCTCGACTTCACGGAGTGTCCTTAAGGAATAATTCCCCTCACTGTACCCAAGGTTTTGGAATCTTCCTCCCAGGATAAAATGACTTTCAATCCAACTATACTGGTACCTCAAATAATTGGATTTGTCGAACTCACTCAACGATTTGATTGATCACAAAGAATGTTTTGAAGAAAAGAAGAGTTTTTATTTCAGAAAAATTTTCATTCATATCTAAACCTGTGGATGAAAGCAGGTTTATATAGCCATCAGATGTCTCTTCTAAAAGGTGGCAATGGTTCACTTAAAAGGTGTATCCTTTGAATGAGTCATGTCTATTCATTCAAACATTGTGTCTTTTTCTGAATAAACACAACTATCTGAATAGTCACATCTTTTCCAAAACAATATGTCTTTTGCTCAAAGGTTGTGTCCCTCCATTTTCCATTCACACCGATTAAACCCAACAATGACAAGGTGTAAACCTTTTTAATTTAGTGATGTTGGGTTAATTGTTTGGCGTTAAGACAACAATTCTTGTAAAAATAACTTTTATGGCGTAGAAATTTCAACCAACTAGCTAGAGATCTCCATTCATTTTGTTTAGCTACGTGAGGAAATAAAATTACTGAAGGTAACGTACAATAGATTTAGAAATCATTCGGTCAGAATTTGATTCTTTGAGAAAGAATTTATAAATCTCACATGTGGTCAATTGTAGATACTTCCAAAGGTCACATATATCATATTTTCTTCTGATATTTATTAAAATAAATAGTAGCAAATATAGAGACAATAAAAATAAAATTAGAACATGATGAAGTAGCCTAATTAACGTGTGAAGATTTTGTAGCTTAGTTTCCCAAGAGAGAGGCAGTGGCGAATGTAGAATATAGTATTCACTAGTTTTGCATAAATCTTATACTTCTATCAAGCAATTCATAAAATATACTATATAAATTTATAACAGTGAAATCAATTATAATTATTGCATATTAATATAATTGAGATCACTAAACAAACTTATAAACTATAAATCTTAAATGCACTTGTGATTAGAGATCATCTCTAACGAAAAATGAATTTAATACGTTATATATATACAACAAAGGACTTGCTAGCTCCTTTCATTTGAAGTTTCAGTACCTTTACAGCAATCTGCTTAATTCCATCAACTGATTCATCTAAAATGCCTTTGTATACAGAGCTAAAGTTCCCCCAACCAATCGAATTCTCCAGAGAGAAGCCATTCGTTGCTTTCTGAAGGCGTTGGTAAGTCACTCTGGGGATTACTGCATCCATAACTGTCGAACCCTGATTATCAGCAACCCTTTGCTTTCTTTTTTTATTATACCGCCAATGAAGGATTGCCACTGCTATGATGCCCACGATGCCTCCAACAACTAATGCTATGATCAAAATCATCATTCGAGATGATTTTCCAGAACTTGGATTATTTTTGGGGCATTTTGGTAACTTGGAAACCGGTGCTCTAGAAGCTTTAGACCAAATATACGGAAAACCTCTCCCCTTTAGGAGGAAGCCTTAAGGCAACAAAAGCGAGTCCGGAAACTGCGGACTCTGGAATACTTCCGCAAAGCTTATTATTCCCAGTAATTGAGAATCTACTTTTGTTTCTGAAAACTCCATCCGATGGTAACTCGCCCTCCAAATCATTATAGGACAAATTCAAGTACTTCAAGGATCTGAGACTAGCAAGAAAGTCAGGTATCTTACTCACAAATTTGTTGTGTGAAGAGATCAATGAATTCAGGACTTGTCAAAGAACTTAAGGATGGAGGGATAGCTCCTTGGAGATAATTATTATCAACATAGAGCTCTGTTAAGCTTGTCAATATGTTGAAGCTGCTTGGTATTTCACCAGATAAGTTGTTGTTGGAGAGGCGCAAATAGACCAAGTTTTTCAAGCAAATAGTGTTGTTTGTGAACCCGTGATGTGGTTTCTTGATAAGTCTAGGTGTAGAAGTGCCTCTGGGAGCTGCAAAATCTCTTTTGGTATATCGCCGCTAAGATGATTCCTGCTGAGATTCAGGAGGGACAGAAACTTGATCTTTCCGAGACTGGATGTATAGAACCATGCAAATTATTTGCCCCAAGGCTGAGTTTAGTCAGCATTGTCAAATTTCCAATACAAGATGGGATCTTCCCTGACAATTGGTTCTCATTGAGGTGCAACTCATTTAGCAGCTCAAATTCTCCAATAGAATCAGGAATTTCCCCAGTGAGATGATTTTGCTGCAACGAGAGTTCCTGCAAGCTGCGAAGTTGCGATATCTCTACAGGAATGATTCCATGGATGAGATGTCTTGACATGGTTAAGTACAAAAGGCTGGACATATAGCCAAAGTATCGCGGAATAACTCCTCCAAATTGATTGTCATCGATCTGGAGAAGTTGCAGGGCGGAACAATTTTGCGAGAAAGACATGAAAAGCAAGCCATCTAACTTTCCATTTCCAAGACAATTTTCACCAAGACCTAGCCAATACAAATTTTGGGAACTTCCAAAGCTAGGGACCTCTCCGCTGAAATTGTTGGTGTCAACAGCAAAAAGTTGAAGATTTGTCAGGTTTGATACTGATGCAGGAAGCACTCCAGTTAATTGATTTGCCCCCAGATTAAAAACCTCTAGTTTTGGAAGTGTGAAGCCCATGCTTGATGGAATGGGTCCCTCAAGTTGATTCAGTGACAACTCAAGATTGCGCAATGATGACAAATTGAAAACTAATGCAGGGATGGCTCCAGAGAGATTATTTTGGGTAAGTTCAAGAATCTCTAAATTTCCTAGTTTTCCAAGAAAATCTGGCATGGTTCCATGGAAATTATTTGCTATTAGGCTGATCAATCGAATCGAAGAAAAGTTGCCAAAACAAGATGGGATCTCTCCGGACAAATTGTTGAAGAAAACGTGCATCTCCTCAAGCTTATTCAACGATGCAAACTCCGCAGGAATGTTGCCCTTTAGTTTATTCCTACCCAAATTAAGCATGATCAATTTTGAGCAACGTGAAATATTTCTCGGTATTTCACCATAAAATGAGTTATTTCTGAGAACTAATGTTTGCAATCTTGATAGTTTGCCAATCTCTTGGGGGATTTATCCAGTAAAACTGATGTTGTCAAGCCAGAGTGGGCGCAGAAAACTTAGATTACCTACTGCTGGGGACAATGTACCCACCAATATGCTAGACCGTAGGTCCATCGTGATGATACGCTGGTCATGTTTGCGACCACAAGTTAATCCAATCCAATTGCAGAAATGGGCAGATTCGTTCCATGAAGATGTAATGGTTAGTGGGTCGGAGACAATTCCTTTCTTGAAGGAAAGCAATGCTAATTGATCCGTAGTATTTCCAAAATTTTTTGAAGCTGAAATTAGGTGAGCATAATGAAAGAGTATGGAGGAGGAGAGCAGTATAGGAGCAAACCAAGTGAAAAAGGGCAGAGTTCATTATTCTTAAAGAAAATGTGATTTTTGGACTTGAAGTAAAAGTGATTTTGGTTCATGTAAAGATATGTTTCGTTACGTACTAACAGTAGTTGATTGTACCTTCAATTTATAGAGAATGATCGAGTTCTTAGTTAGTACAGTATATTGTTCTTTCAGTCTTTTGTATAATTGTAATTTGTATCAATGTGTATCCATTTTTTCCTGATATTGAATGCATAGCATTAAGTAGTCAACTACTCGACGAATAACAAAAAGTACAAATTGTTGGGCTAACCTTGCCCAAAAATACTTTTATTAACATGATGTAACATCGTCGGATTAAATCCACATGAGTTTTTCAAAAGGTTCAAATCATTAAAAATATCTCTAGAACTTTCATGTAACTTCTTGTTTTTTTAGTTATCAATGTGGGACTTTATAAATCAATCCAACACTCTCCTTTCAGATGAAGTTCCACATGCCCATTACTTCATGAATTTATCAAGAGATTAACTGTGTGCGACACCCACATCAACCAAGTATTTACGATCACAAAAGGCCACTGATTTTTGTTATGTCTCCAAAATTACGATAAGGATAGTAATCAGTCATCATAGACAGGCAAAGGCACTAATCTGGGGCCTCGCTCCATTATTTCGCCCTCTCCGTACTCGTCTTGTCGAATTATTGGTTCTGCTATCAATTATTGGGCTCATGAGCTCATATGGAGATTGACCATATGTCACCCACATCTTTCGAGTTTTCATGACTACAATGGATCCATTTGGATAAGCAAAAAAAAAAAAACTGAAAAGTGATTTTGAAAGTGGTGAACTTATTTTATAAATAGACAGTTAAGTGTTTGAATTAAAGTGCTGAAACTGAAAAAAAGTTATGTCTGGTAAACAAGTGCTTTTAAGCACTTTTTTTGTCAAAATGTCTGAAATGCCCTTAAAGTTGTTAACAATATATAGAGTTGATTATTATTAATTTTTATTTCTAAAATGATTCAAATTAAAATTAATATATATTTTAATATATATATATATATATATATATAATATTTTCATGAATGAATATTAATTTGTGCTCTAAAAAACTTTTTTTTGGTTAAAAAATTTAAATCATTAAGCAAAATATATATGTTACTAATCATTATAATTACATAAATAGATAAATATAGTTGGTCACAAATGATACTATTTGTTTGATAAAAAGACTTAATTAGAAAATTACTCGTTGATTGAGTAATGAATATCACTATTAAAACATTGACGAATATAAATGTTGCGTCGTGAAATATAGATGGATCATTCACTAATCGTCCATGAAGTTGTATATCTTCAACAAGTATTTTCCATATATTTTGGTTGGTGACTTATATTTTTTATTAGAGAAATTCATATGTTGTACAATAATAATTGTTCAAATTTAAAAGAATATATTAAAGAAGAAAAATAATCGATAAAAATTCATATTTCATAAATTAGAAGTTTCATACAAAAGAAGTATTAATATAGTTAGAGTTAATTTCGTCATAAATACAAAAAGTGGAAATATTCAATTAATACAAGCATTAAAAGCTATTTTGAAGCTACACAAGGATAATTTTGGAATAAGGGAGATTTTTGAGGGACAAAAATGTCTTTTAATTGGTTAAACTAAAATGGTTTAAAAGCTTAAAGAAAAAAATAAGTAAGGAATTTGAGCTTTTAGTTTATGACTTTTTTAAAGCCAAAAGTGACTTTTTTTAAGCAATTTTTAAAATTATCAAATACTTCTAAAATTAAAAAATGACTTTTAAGCCATTTTAACCAATTTATAAGCTCTTCCAAACACCTTCTAAAGCTCCGGTATTCTTTTTTATGTGTGTGTCTCCAAGCCACAGGTGAAGTTCGTAAAATCATTCTGTAATGAGTAAACAGATAAAAATAGTATGTCGGGTCTCATGTCACTATTCTGCTAATTGCATATTTGTCTCGTCAAATTACACTAAATAACCCAAAAGATACTACTTTATGATTAGGACTCGTACACATATAACCCAAAAGATACTACTATATGATTAGGACTTGTACACATATTATAGCTAATTACAAAAGCTTCGCCTCTAGACAAATGTGGAAAGGTGCTTCTATATGAAGAAGAGTATTAAATGTGCTTCTTGGTTGTATTTTCCATAGTCATCAACCGACTGGAATCAATAACTGATTTTCAGTATGTAGTCATTTCAGAATTCTTCTCAAAAAATGATATTTTCTATTTTTAGTGATAATGTAATTTAAAATTTCTCATTTTATTCCTAATGAGATGATTTACAGACATAAAAGTTTTCATGGCTTATTTTAAACGAGATGTTTTAAAAGTCTTTTGTTTTGTTTAAACTCTATGCTCAATCAATCACATTCATGTAAATTGGGATGAAAAACGTATGGGAGATCTGATTTAAACCTGTTAATTCCACCAAGACGAATTTATAATTACCTTATTACACGCTAGAAGAAAGTGATAGCTGAGACAAGAATAAGTCTTCGTCAACCTAACTCTAAAATTCCTAGTAATTTATGTATTCTGCACCATTATGACCTATAGTTTTCTGTTGTTCTTTTCCATATATATGAAGTCTTCGTCAACATAAGTTTCTAGTAATTTGTTAATTTTCTGCGTTATCCTTTATGATACGTCAGCATCAGTACCGTTTATTGTTGGATTTGTGGTCACAAGACAGTCGTGCCTATTTAGTTGGAGAATTTTATTTGGTATCGAAGAAATTAAAATATTTTTAGTATGTCGAATCTGTTTTACCATCAAAACATAAAATTCTGAATAATTTTTCTGGATTTATTAGTTGGACATAAACTAAGGGACAATCATATCGTAAAATAAAGTATGAAGATGGTGTTTTTCATGAACGTATTTAGATAAATAAGCTTCGGTGGTGAACCAAGTCTTATTATTAAATGGAGATCTTTTCAAAATAGTTATACTTTGCTGTAAAATTCATATTCCATAGTCATATTTTAAATAATTACTATTTATAACCGTTGTATTTAATTTATGCCCATTGTATTTGGTTTTATCAATATTCTGTATTCATATACTCTCCCGTTTAACAAAGAATGACCTACTTTAACTTGACATAAAATTTAAGAAAATAAAGAAGAATTTTGAATCTTGTGGCCTTAAATTAAAATTGTGTCAAATGTACCAAAATATCCTTTAATCTTGTGGTCCTAAACATGTCATGTGGAAAATTAAAATTAAAGTATTGCCAAAAAAGAAAAGAGGTCATTCCTTTTTAAACAAACCAAAAACGAAAATAGGTCGTTCTTTTTTAAATAGAGGGAGTAAAATATAAATACAGTACGTATTTAGCCGTTGTACTCTATTCACAGCCGTTGTATTCACTTTTACTCAGTGGTTTATATTCATGAAAAAACATAAATACACTACATATTTAGTCTCGTAAAAAACACTACCATTTTCTTCATTTTTTTAGATTCTTTCTTTATCTTGTTTTCCTATTTTTTCTTCTTCTTTTTTCTATTTTTTCCTTTTTGTTTTTTCCTCTCTTCTATCTCGAACTTCTATTTCTCTTTCTTTTTTGATTTTTTTCTTTTTTGTACTTATTTTCTTTGTCATTATTTTTAAATTTTATTTTATATCCTATGTATTTTCGAAAAATATGACTACTCGAGCATAAGTCATGGATGATAACATAAACATCACAGTTGTTTATCATATTTGTAGTCACAATGTCATTTATATTTTTGTATTCATTGATACAACTGTGTTTGCATTAGTATTTTAAAGTTCGCGCTTGTATTTGTATTTTGTAGTTCGCATTTGTATTTATATTTGTATTTTACAATTCACACTTGTATTTGTATTTGTTAGTTTGCACCATCATTTATATTTTATATAATTCACACTTGTATTTTAAAGAACTATTTTGTATTTGTATTTTATAATTGTCTGTATATTATATTGGATAATATTTGTATTGTGATTTTATTATGTTTTGTATATTTAGATTATATTTGTATTTGTATTCTATTTTCATCGTTGCCTTTTTATTTTTAAAGAATTATTTTGTATTTGTATTTGTAAGTTGATTGCATATTGTATTTAGCCGTGATTATATGCAATTTATCATTTGTATTTGTATACAAACAAGTAAATGCATTAATTGTATTTTCTTGATTCTAAAATATATATAAAAATGTAATGTATCATTTGATACAAATGTACCGTTTTGTATTTGTATGTCAAAATTATTATTCGTATTTGTAAATAAACAAATATCACTTGATACAAATTTAATTAAAAACAAATGAAACAAATGATTTTACAAATACAATATGTATTTGTATATACTATATTTGTGTGAAAATTCAAATTGTATTTATTTGTATCAATAAATACAACTCGTATCATTAAATACAAACAAGTATCCGTAGAAAGAAAATCAGTCGTTCCTTTTCAAGAATTAAAAAATACAAATGATAGTTCGCATTTGTAATTGTATTTTATAGTTCGCACGTGTATTTGTATGTTAGAATTCGTATTTCTATTTGTATTTTATAGTTCACACTTGTATTTGTATGTTATAGTTCGCATTTGTATTTATATGTTATAGTTTGCATTTGTATTTGTATTTTATAGTTCACACTTGTATCTGTATGTTATAGTTCGCATTTGTATTTATATTTTATAGTTCGCACTTGTATTTTAATGTTATAGTTCATATTTGTATTTCTATTTTATAGTTCGCTCTTTTATTTGTGTTTGCTAGTTCACACAAATAAAAAGAAGGAGAAAAACGAAAAGGAAAAAAAAGGAGAAAAAAATGAGAGAAAAATAAGGAGAAAAATATATTAAAAAAAAGAAGAAGAAGAAGGAGAGTTATAGAAAATAGAGAAAAAAAGAATCAGAAAAAATGAAAAGGAAAAAAAGAAAAAGAAAAAAAAATGAAAAAATGAAAAAGCAAAAAGAAGGTGAAAACCAAAAAAAAAAAAAAGATAAAGGTAAAATAAAGATAAAAACCGAAAAAGGAAATAAAAAAAGAGAGTGATAGAAAATAGAGAAAATGCATGAGAGAGTCTATGAATTGTAATTAGGGATAATTAATAGGCAAAAGGGTGCTATAAATTATAATTAATTAAACCTTAGGCTAAATAGGATAATTAGAAGTATATATTTGCTAAGTTATGTAGTTATCCCTTATTAAATCCATGAAATCAAGGTGAGAGCTGAATCTGACACAAAATTACTGAAAGCCATAATTGGGAGCGAAAGAAGAAAAACAGAGAGAATGTGTGTTTTGAAATTGCAAAAAAGAGAACTCACACTCTTCCCTTTTGTTGATGAGCGTGTATATATATATATATATATATACTTGTGTAGGTTACGTGCGTTGCCCGTGTATTCAACGTTAGAGAAGAAAGTTGCATATATAAAAAGAACAAACTCATTATATTCAAATCAATGAGGAGACGATTTTAAAAATATATATACAGTCAGGCCTCTCTATAACAATCTGTCATTTAACGGTATTTCACTGCAGCAACCTGATTTTCTACGAGACTTATTTCATGTTATATGTTACTTTTTTATAACGACATTCTACCTATAGCAACAATAACGTTTATTATAGTGGTACACTCTTTGTATAATTACCTATCTATAACACGATATTCAAATATTTATATTTTATAAAACTAAATTATGTACTATATAAAATAAAATATTAATGATAATGAACATTAAACTAAGTTAATTTTAAGTTTTTTTAAGTTCTTCAATCGTTGTACTTTAGGACAACATAAGT
This sequence comes from Capsicum annuum, assembly GCF_002878395.1. Classification (NCBI taxonomy): domain Eukaryota; kingdom Viridiplantae; phylum Streptophyta; class Magnoliopsida; order Solanales; family Solanaceae; genus Capsicum; species Capsicum annuum. The sequence goes on from NC_061114.1 coordinate 62,689,263, forward strand.
TCAATGCCTAAAATTTCCTTAGTCTCATGAGAATTCACTTGGGAGTAGAGATTCTGACAATCACAAGGTAAAAAGGAAAAAAACAAAAAATATATTTGGAACCTCCTTGTTTCGTTTTTATTTTGGTTAAATTTGTTAATAATTTTTCATATTTTTATTAGTAACAATTAAAGGAGATTCAAACATCAAATGCCACTATATTTTTATAGCATCACCTATTTATAGTATCCATGAATTTTTCGGTCAAATATTGCAACTATAGAGAGGTAATTTGATCCTAATTAAATTCGAGTTCATATCAAAAGGTCAACATTAAAGGAGAAAAGCGCTCTTAACAAAAGTGACGTAGTATCTAGAGGAATTCAAACCCAAATATTTAAATTAAATATGAAGAAGAACCACTCAACTGCAACCCTTATTGATAAAGTTAATATATCTAATAATTCATAGCATATATAAAATCAACCACCAAATTAATTTGATAATCAATAAGTCTTGATATATCAACATTTTGCAATCATAAAAAATTTATATGAAAGATAAATAAGAGTTTTCACATATAAGAAATTAAAACTCTTAGATCATCATAAAGCAGAACAAAAGTTAAAAATAAAATAAACAAAATTAAAGATACAGACTTTACAAATCTGATTAGTGACAATATACAAATAGTTAGTATCAAGATTATGTTGTCATAGGCCACCAACTTTAACTCATTATAATGTGTGCATGTAATTAATAATTGCACACTAATTTTTTAAAATTGCATCAATTGTTTGAACAAAATTTTTGAATTATAGAATAGAAATTAAATAAAAATGTGTAAATTTCTAAATAATAGTAGATAGAAGAATAATTAAATAAGAAAAAAAGATGCTTCATTTAAGAACGTATTTTTTTTATTTTATGTTTGTATTGTTGAATAAATATAAGTAATTATAATTATTTTATACAATTCAAATTAGAAAATTATATAAATAAGGTAAATTTTTTGTCAATTTTAAAGTGCTAAATATTAAGAGTTGTGTTATCTCTTATAAATAGGTAACGATAAGGATTTTATTTTTATAAATTTAATTGGTTTCATTTAAATTAAAGAATCGTGTAATAAATAATTAATAAAGACATGTATTATTGCATTACGATATTTAAATCTTAGAACTCTTTCATATATTTTTTCTTTTCTCATATATGTAGGACTTCTTTATTTTAAAATATACTTGTCCCTTACAATATAATTTATGGCTCCTTAATTTTAACTCTCCTAACATCTCTTACCATATATTTTAGGATTCTTGAATTTTTAAAATATATATTTTTTTACCATATATTTTTAGACTCCTTAATTTAAATATCATAAAGTAATTTATTAATTTTTTTAAAAAATTAATAAATGAAAATTTTATTTATTATATTTGATCAATGTTTCTAAAGACATTTGTGCTTTTTAATACCTACCAATATCTGTTACACATTAATAATAGCACATAGATGTTTGAATAATCAACATTTTTCATTGGACAATTGTTTTTTCATATGTTTGAGTTGACTAAAGTGAATAATAATCACTACTAAAAAATTATACCTAGCTACAGATAATTTTTGTTGACTAAATTGAATAATAATTACTACTGAAAAAATTATACCTAGCGACCAATAAATTTTAAAGTTAAACGCAAAATTCATCGCTACTAAAACTTGGTGAAGAGATAAAACTGCTTTACATAAGCATTTTGAAATGTCGTTATTGGATTCTAATAATTCTCTTTATTTTGCAACATTGTTATACAAAACACTTTTGTCAATTAGTAGTAAGTCTTCAAACAATTAAGTTTCCTTGACACTTTCGATCCACTAGTTGTAATACAAGAATTCGTGAACCGTTCACTTTTCTTGTAAGAATTTTTCGGACAATAACTTTTTCTTGGATCATAACATCATATTTTTGACAATCAACTTATATAAATATGGATATTATCAAAATTCATTGTTCAACATTTTAAAAATTGAGTACTGTCTTAGATACACATTTTGACATGTAAATTCTAGTTCTAATAACCCTCGTTTTTGCAGTTTTTTTGAATATTTTTGAAGCTCTTTTCAAGCTATTAAAAAGTTGAGTGTAAAAAAATTGGTTATTTAGATCCCTCTCCAACTTTCATTCATGTTTGCGAGAAAAAATTCTGATTGTTTTTATTTTTACGGTGGATTAAACTTTATAGCCAATATATCTGAAAATATGAAAAGTATAAATTACTCTCAAGCAGCCATGTAGTTTAATTAAAATTTTGATCTTCCTTTTAAAGTGTATTTATTTAAATAGGATGTTATTCTCTAAATAACGAAGTTTGATTGTAAATTTTTTCATGCTAGTATTTAGAAGACGTATAAATATATCTTAGAAAAAGACTAATGAATTTGAATATGTGATAGGTGATAGGCATTTGGTAGTTATCGTTCAAGAACTTAATTTGAATTTTATATTGAATATTTTTTTGTTGCAGTTTTATACTGGAATGCGATAGACCATGAGAATTATTTACTTTTTTGATTTTTTTTTGTAGATTTTATTTTAAAATCAATGTTTGACCATGACATTTTTAAATATAACTTAAAATTGTATATGAAATTTGGAATACATTCAAAACCTTATTTTCACTTTTTTTTCATTCACAATTTTTCCTTTTTTCGAATTATACCCTAAATTTCATGTTTAAAGATTATTTTATATATTTTTTAGTAAATGTACATTCAAACAAATCAAATATAATTAAATTATAATCAAATAAAACTTAATCATCAAAAACTAATAGTATGTAGCTTGTATATGCCATCTGGTGTATGACATTATGCGACAGTCTATTTTGAGATATAACTATTTTAAAGAAAATTTAATTGTACTTTTCTTTGTAGTTTTTATTAATTGGGGTATAAATCATATTTCAAAAAAAGTACATTTTAATTTTAAGTATTTCTTTTGACCAAACACAACTTCAATAATTAAATAAAATAAATATTTTGACTTTCACGACAAAACATTCACTTAATTTTCTACTTACGCCTCACAAATAATGTTTTGTCATTATGAAAAACGTGCAGTCCATTGATTTGAAGGAATAACTTAGATGTTTGGAAAAATTAAAAACTAATATTGGAGTTTCTTTCAACCTAATCACTGTTTTATTAAAGGTAAATAAGGAGGTTATCACGAACATGACTTCACGTGTAGAAATTTAAAAATATTTCTTCCATATAAAAAATAAGTGTAACTTTATCAAAAGAATTTAATTTAAAATAAGTGTCATCTTAGAAATTTAAGATAAAATTTGTAGTATGTCTTTTCAACTATTCGTAAACTCCACTTCTTAATAGTGGTCCATTTTCAAGAAACCTTTATTGAATAAAAATAGTTAATAAACTAAATATTTTATATATTAATTCATGTTATAATGGATGTGATTTTCGCTAATATACACACTTATTTTGAGATGAATGAAGTATATATTTGGAGAGTTTCAGATGAACTCTGATGACATTTCAGATTATGAAAAAAAAAATAATTAATGCACATACAAAATTCTAAATTTAATTTCATTCAGATAATGATTCAGTTCTCAGCTACCCAAATTAATCGGAAAAAATGCATGAATTAAAATCAATGTTCCAAGAGCCTCTAATTCATATGATTTTAATACTAACACATATTTAACAGGAACCAGAGCATAATGCATAATATCTGTAACTTACCTTGGTGACAACATTTATCAACCACTACTTAATTCAAGTAATGTTAAGTACATATGAGATGAAAAAATTTAACGAAAAGAGAAATTATTCCAATATAATAATGAATACTCCCAGTTTCACCTTTAAAAATATTATTACAAAAAAATGAGTAATCTCAAAAGGTGAAGTTAATTTAGCCAAATCTCATGCTTCGTATGTCCTGTCAAATAGACCCAAGAATTGTACTGTACGTTGAATTCTTACTTCATTCATGAATATTTTTGGAGAAACGCTTTATCAACTCTTCCATACTGTGAATACTTTTGGAGAAAAAATCTCTTGTTCTCTTTTATGTCTCTTGTTGTGTCTCTTTGTCACATTGTTATATTTTTTATGATCAGATTTAGTTATGCCTTTCATCAGACCAATTTTTTCTTTATTGTAAAATTTGATAAACTACATAGCATATCATAAAAGAAGGCAAAAAAAGACCATTACATGAAAAGAATAAGAATGAATAGCTACAACAATTTATATAATTCAAAACTAAAAATTGCCATGCGAAATTAATCACCTTCCAAAATTCGGATCATCAACTATCTATATATATTATCATCGTCATCTATCTTCAAGATACCTACAAAATTAATGCACCTCAAAGTAAATTACAAAAATATTTTTTGACGTAAAAAATAATTCTAAAGCAAACAATAAAGAATGATCTAAGATCAAAAGTAATAAATAATCTTGTTTCATATATCTATTGAAGATGCTATTGTATTGTTGTAGAAGGATTCTCAATTTATAGAAGTCCTAAACCTTTTTCTTCAAAATTTTTTTTTATCTAAATATGGTAAATTTATATACCCCTCCCCTAAATAACTACTAATTTTAATTCCAAAAAGAATATTAAAAAAAAAAAGTATCTAAATATGGTAAACTTATATCCCCCTCCAACCAAATAACTATTAAAAGAATATGAATTCCAAAAATAATAAGCTACTACGAATAGGCAGCACTGTACGTTTTTTTTTTTTTTTTTTTTTTTTATAATTCTTTGAAAACTTTTGTTTGCTTTTTGTTTAGTATAAAATAGGATTTATTTTCTTATTTAAAAAAAATAAATTTATACACACATATGGTTCCTTAAACTTAGCTGTTTAGTAGTTTATTTTAAAAAAAAATTCTTCTTACCGTAGTATATTTTTAGTATCATAAATTTTAGGACTCTTGATTTTTTCTTTCCATATATATTTTTGGATTCAATAATATAATTAATATTATTAAAATAATTAAATAATAATTTAAGCAAATTAATAAAAAGACGATTTTATCTACTGTGGAATTTTTTAATGAGGGGGAAATTATTATATATACATATATGTATATATATATATATATATATATATATATATATATATATATATATATATGGAATCATCTGAAAAATATCTAGAAACAATCCTAATTAACTAATTGTCATTAACAATCTATTAATGTCTAACAAAAAGTTACAGCTAACTAACTAATGATGCTAATAGATTAGTTAAATGTGATACAATATAATTACAGTTACAATTTAATGAAAGGTAAATGGTAACTTGTAGAACTGTAGTAGGTTGATACTCAACTTGGGACTTGTTCCCAGACAGACACAAATAGCAAGAACTAGGAGAAATTTAATAATAAATTGTAAGGGAAGAGTAAATAGTAGACACAATAATTTTACGTGAAAATTCCTTACTCAAGGGAGAAAAATCACGACCTGCTTTCAGGGTTTCTAAGCTCCACTATATCTAAGCAAAGTTGAATACAGACTCCAAACTCCAAGGATTAAACTCCTAATCCTTTATCTTCTAGTAATAACTCTATTACAAGAAGACACAAGTAGTAACTCTACTGCCACAGACTCCATCTAACTCTAACTGGACAAACAATCTAACTCTAACTTGAGAATCACCTAACTCTAGATGATTACAAAGAAATTCGTTTTGCACCACAACACCTACTAATAATCCTACAAGTGGCAATAGGCAAACGTTTAAGAACACATTACAAAGACTCAAATACAACAAAGAAATAAAATATAACTTGATGAGCTATCAATTCCTTGTTCTAAAGTGAGTCTTCGATTCAAGAACTTCAAGAAAAAAATATGTTGTAAGTATATGGTAGTTTGGTTTTGTTGTTGGAGAAGATGAGCAATATTATGACATAAGAAAATCTAGGAGGAATGTCATTGGTTGAGAAAAACAGGTGGCAGCAACTTTTCACCAACCTTTGTACTTGTGCCCAACTTTAGGGTTGACTATGATAGTGACAGGTAAGACTAACCTGTTCCCTGAGTAGTAGTAGCTTTGTCATCATACAATCTTTAGGAAACAGGTCCCCAACATGCAGTTTGTCAAATATCAAAAGTAAGGACTTAACAATTTCCCCTTTTTTGATGAACACAAACCCATGCAAGCATTCAGCAACCTCAACCATCTACATAGCACATATCATACACAACATGACTTAGAAACACATGCCCTCAATCCTGTTTTTTCCTCAATTCTACCTGCCTATGATACCCCTAAGCATTTCTTACATATTCCCCCTGTCTATGAGCACCCAAAGGTTCCCCCTGAGTGAAAGAACAACCGCACTATCTTTATTCACCATTCGCCATCCCCTATTCTCCCTCATATCCCATCTATACTTTTTTCCCCCATACATTTTCCTCCTTCATATACTATGCAGAGCTGCATCTCAACATCTCCCTTTTGGCATCATCAAAGAGATCAAACAGTAAATCAAGCATAGATACACACACATATTAACCCATGGCCATTGAGGCAACACTTACATGAGCAGGAAAGATAGAACAAAGAAGAGAGAAAATAGCATCAAGAGAACTCATGCAGGAATCAAGAGAAAGTATCAAACACTATTCAGATAGAGGTCCATAATGAGAAGAAGAAGTAGTGCTAGGGTCAAATGGAGAGACAATTTTTGGGAAACAACCTTTTTTTCTCTTTTTTGTATATTTGCATACCCTCCAACTGTGAAATCCCTAATCAATCATAAATAGTTCAGTAGCTACACTCTTTGATCCTTTCACAATAAGGAATAGAAGGAAGTATGGCATTTTAGAGTGTGACAATTTACATGACACATCTGCTGGTAAAGGGAATTATGACCACTAATTCGTAATAGAGTGTGATACTAACCTAATTAGGAACCTGGTCCCTACATGATAGCCTGAGTGCATTAAATACTCAGCACTTGAGCTATTTTACTCTCCTCCCTATCTTTTCCTCGCTGTCATAGGTGTATATCTTCAAAAGATATGAGACTGAGTTGGACATAGGTGAAATCATCCAGCCTGGATACATGTTTACCAAGTCATAGCCATATTGAGAGTATAATCAGCATGCATTCAACTTGGTCTTATCAACCCCATCAGTCTTGACTTATTTTTTCAAAAGGCTCTCTTCTAAGTGCCTTGGTAAAGATGTCAACAATATGATCTTCAATGCTACAAAACACCATCTTGATCAAGATATTTTCTACATTATCACTCAGAAAGTGATGTCTGGCATCAATATTCTTTGTTCTTTTATATTGAACTGGCTTCTTTTCCATATTAACAACACTTGTGTTGTCATAGTATAAGGTCACACAATCAAACATAATGCCAAAATCTTCAAGTTGTTGCTTAATCCACAGTAGTTGAACACAACATAATGCAACTGCAGTAGATTTAACTTTAGCAGTGGAGAATGCCACTGAGTTCTGTTTCTTGGTACCCCAAGAGATCAAAGATGATCCAAAGAAATGAACCATTCCTGCGGTGCTTTTTCTATCAACCAGGTACCTTGCATAATCAATATCAATATATCCAACAAGGTTGAAATTGTCACCAGCAGGATAGAAGAGAACCAGGTTAGGGGTCCCTTTAAGATATCTCAAAATCCTCTTGGTAGCCCTCAAGTAAGATTCTTTTGGACTTGCTTGAAATCTAGCACACATACCAATACTAAATACAATATCAGGTTTGCTAGCTTTTAAGTAGATCAATGAACCAATGATCCCTTTATACATAGTTTTATTGATAGAAGAATCAGGTTCATCTAAGTCTAGTTTAGAGAAGGTGCCTATTGGAGTATTAATAGGTTTTCCATCCTCCATATGGAACCTTTTGAGCAGTTTCTTTATGTAATTATGTTGGCATATAGTAGTCCCAGCTACACTCTGCTTAATTTGGAACCCAAGGAAGAAATTGAGTTTGCCCATCATACTTATCACAAACTCACAGCTCATCAACCTGGCAAATTCATCACAAAGGGAGCTGATTGTAGCTCCAAAAATGATATCATCCACATAAACTTGGACAATGAGTAGATTTCTTACTTTAGTCTTCAAGAATAGAGTGTTGTCAATTTTCCCTCTTTTGAACCTATTATCAAGCAAGAACTTGGACAATCTTTCATACTAAGCTCTGGGGGCTTGCTCATATCCATATTGAGCTTTATCCAATTTGAACACATGATTAGGGAAGTCAACATTTTTAAAACCTGGAGGTTGTTTCACAAACACCTCTTCTTTAAGGAAAATATTTAAGAAGACACTCTTTAGATCCATCAAAAATAGTTTAAACTCTATATATGAAGCAAAGCCAATAAGAATTCTAATTGTCTTCATTTTGGCTACTGGAGCAAATGTTTCATCATAATTTATCCCCTTTTTATTATATCCTTGCACAACAAGCCTAGTTTTGTTCCTGATGATGTTTCTATGCTTATTTGTCATATTTTTGTACACCCACCCAGTCCATATAATAGTTCTATCTAATGGCCGTGGGACCAAATGTCAAAGCTTGCTCCTTTCAAACTGATAAAGCTCTTCCTGCATAGCATTGATCCAATCTGCATACTTTAGTGCTTTTTTTACCCTTTTAAGATCAATATGTGACAAGAATACTGAGAAAGTACAAAGGTTCTGGCTCTATTCCTGGTCTGCAAGCCTGAGTTCAGAAGGGACAGTAGATTGCCAAGAGAATGTGAAGACTGATGCTTCCAACTGGATCTGAGGGGAATGGAATGACTTGTACTAGAACCAGTTCCCATTGAGGTGTTACCGTCAAGATACTAATCATTTCCTTCACTGGATTGAGGGTCAGGATTTGAAAGGGCTCCTTATAAAGTATCATTATTTTGTTGATCTACTCCATTTTTATCTTCAGGTCCTAATTCAAGTCCCTGTGAGTCAGCATTATCATCAATTTCATTTTGTTGATCTAACACCTTTATGAGATTTCTTGATTCTTCATCATCATCATCAGGGGTGTTGCTTTTGTTGATGTCACCAGCTTCAATAAACATGATATGAACACTTTCTTCCACACATATGTCCTTTTGGTGTAAATTTTGCAGGCCTTGCTGATAGATGAATATCCAATAAATACTCCCTTATCACTTTTTGGATCAAATTTTCCAAGATCCTCCTTGCCATTATTCAGTACAAAACATTTGCACAATGGCTTGAAATAGCTTAGCTGTGGTTTCGTTTTGGTCAAAATTTTATAGGGAGTTTTATTCAGAATAGGCCTCACAAGACACCTATTAGTCACATAGCAAGTTGTGTTAACCGCTTCTTCCCAGAAGTTATGAGAAATCCCTACATCTATTAGCATGGTTCTCCGAATATCCACAAGAGTCATGTTTTTTCTTTCCACAACACCATTTTATTGTTGTGTTCTAGGAGATAAAAAATTATGATTAATACCTAGTTCCTTGGACAGTTGATTGAATCTAGCCATTTCAAATTCTATGCTATGATTAAACCTGATAGCTGCAATCTTCTCACCATAATTCACTTGCAGCTATCTAGCAAAAGCTTCAATCACATGAAATATTTTATCCTTTGATTTTAGAAAGAAATTTCAGGTGAATCTGGAATAATCATCCACAAAAACCAAATGTACTTTTTGCCATCACTGTTGGCAAGCTTTACAAGTCCTCATAGATCTATGTGAAGGTGTTACAAGGGACTATATGTACTCACTTTCTGTTTAGGCTTGAAGGAAGATTCAGTCTTCTTTTCTTTTGCATATGCATCACACAATTTAGAGATGGAAAATTTCACTTTTGGAAATCCTCAAACCAAGTCCCTCTTTACCAATTTGTTCAGTATTTTGCAACTAACATCACCGAGCCTTTTATGCCATATATCAGCAGCATCTTCGTGTACACTCAGGCATGTCATATTTTTGGATTATAGGACCCCAGATCAGTAATATACATATTCTTGTTTCTCCAAGCTGTCAGCATTTCCTTACCATCTTTGAGTCTGATAACAGTGCACTTGTCTGATCTGAATCTAACTTTATTTCCTTTATCACAGATTTGAGCAACACTCTACAAACTGAACTTGAGTCCATCCACAAAGTGAACATCATCAATTGCCTCATACCAAGTGAACTATGTATCCTTTATTACCATCACCAAGGAGATATTGCCTTCTTCATAAACCTTAAGTGAGAGAAAGTCTTCAATTCTTCCAGTCGTGTGCTTTGAATAGACATTATCCATAATACAGTGGTGGTTGCTTCCTCTAGCCTTGCACTATAATATTAATCACTGATTAGTTTTTTAGCTTGAGCTCTCAATATAGTGATTATAGAAAGATTAAGTTCTTCTTTGTCCAGCCAGGTAGGTTTACACTTCTTTTTTTTAAGGAAGACAAACCTTTTATTCCTTTTAGAACAATAGCTCTAGCAGGACATGACTCTCTTGTATGACTGTTTTTCCTATAGCGGATGCACAATAGATTATCCTTGACTAAAATATATTTGCTAAAGGGGTTATAGGTAGGATAAACACTGTGGAATCCCATCCCCTTTTACTACTCAGCCTTTAACTGACAAGACTTTTCAGTACTTGAGATGAAGAGTTCAATTTCAAGGCTTTTTCAAGTTCAACCTTCAACTTAACCAGGTCCCTTTCAAGTTCAACATTTTTCTCAAGAGAGGCAGTTAATTCTATACTAACGTTAGTCAGTTTCTCTTCTAACTCCAGTTGAACTTGATATTTTTCAATCTTTTCTTTTGAGTTAATACTAGACACTACATTCGATTTTTCATTGAAAGACTCATTTTTAATAGATAGAGGTTGGCAAGTTGCTTGAAGTTAAGTAAGTAGCCCACTTAATTCAACCATTTTCTCTTCATATTTTTCAAAGTTTAACTTTAGACATTTCTTATCTCTAGTGAGATCATTTACAATATCAACTAATATAACAGCAAGAAATTTCATCTCTTCAAGAGAATAGTTTTTGAGGTTTTCTTTGATGTCTAAGAGTGTCACCTTATCATCGTCTTCCTCATATGGGTCTACCATTCAAGAAAAGAATAAATTATACACCTGATCATCGTATTTCACCACCATTATGGAGACATTTTCAAGCTGCTCAAACTCATCAGTGTCATAGAGAGAATCACCCAGAGCAGCTATGACTTGCATTGACTCTTTCTCAGCTTCAGCTTTTTTGTTGTATTTTTTAACCTATTTCCTACCCATTTCTTTCTCATCGTTCTTCTTGAAATAATCTTTGTACTCTACTCTGTGCAAGGGACAATCCTTGATGTAGTGACCAGGATTTTCGCATTTGTGACATATATCATTGCCTTTTCCATTTGTGGCATATCTGCTGTATTTACCTTTTCTGGAAAAGGCTCCTAAATTCTTCAAAGCCTTGATGAATCACCTTGAAATGTAAGTAGTTTCCTCATCTTCATCATTTAGGGTTTCTTTAGTGGCCTTTTGAACCACATTCTTCTCTACCTTGGGATCACTTTCCAACTTCCTAAATTTTTTTAACATCTCATAAATTCTGAGATTGCCAATGAGTTCATCCATAGTCATTGTGTGAAGATTCCTAGCTTCGGTAATAGCATTGAATTTACTCTCCTACTGTGTAGAAAGAATACTCAGACTTTGCAGACCTATTTAGTGGTTCTGATATGTTCTCCCAAGCAATGAAGCTTATTTGTTATGGGTATGAAATTAGTATGTATCACTTGTATGGACTCTCCCTCTTTCATGGTGAAGGTCTCATATTGATTGGTCAACATATCTACTTTGGACTCCTTCACTTGACTAGTTCCAGCATGGGCTGTCTGAAGATAGTCCCAAATCTCTTTAGCTAATTCACAGGCTGAGATCATGTTGTATTCATCAGGACCAATAACACAAACTAGCAACTTCTTTGCCTTATAATTTTTCTCAATCTTTTTTTCTATCTGCATCATCATATTTCTTTATAATTTTAGGAACCTATGTGGTCATATCTCCAACCTTTACTACACTTATAGGAACAAAAGGGCCATTCTCAATGATTTCTCATAACTCTAAATCTTCAACAATGATAAAATCATTCATCCTTGTCTTCCACCACCCATAGTACTCACCATTGAATCTAGGTAGTCTAGTAGTTGAGTGGCCTTCTTCAAGATTAGGAGGAGCAACTATTTTCAAGATCCTTCCAAGTTGTTAACCTTTATAGAAAGACCTTTCTCTGATACCAAAATAGAACTACAGTGGGTTTCTCTTCAACTTGGGACATCACAAATAGTATGACTAGGAGAAACTTAATAATAAATTGCAAGGGAAGAGTAAATAGTATACACAATAATTTTACGTGGAAACTCCTGGCTCAAGGGACAAAAACCATGATCTGCCTCCAGGATTTCTAAAACCAAACCAAACCACAAAAAGAAAGTAACTATCGGTTTGGTTCTTATTCGTTTGGTTTGGTTTTTTGGTTTTTTCGATTATTGACTAGCCTACTCCAACCATCTCTAGAATACACTCCTTCTTTTAACCTATAGGAAAGAGTATCACATTGAACAATTTCTCATGAAATATTTATACAGTGATGGACAAATGACACTATAAACTCTTAAAAATCAGAACAAACACATTAAGCAAAACCAACATTGAGATGATAAAAGCACTAGCTTTGTATTGTAGGCACTAAGATTATCCAAAAACATACAAACACATACATATACATTGTAAAATAGAGCTTTGTATTATGTTGCAGTGCACTACAAGAAGAGATAGAGTTGGACAAATTTGAGTTATCTGTTTACTTTAAAGACTAGCTAAGTGAGCTGATCATATCGGAAAATGATTGAATAAATAAGGAGACATAAAACTACCATTTGAACCAGGGAACATGGTAACTCGTATTGTGAAAGCTGAAGTAGAAAGAATGAGGTAGGGACTGTAGGGTTAACTTATTAGTAATAGTAGGTAGAGTTGGGCTTGGGTTTGGGGCTTTGGACAATTGGGCTAAAGTATTGGTTGGGATAGACATAGATTAAAATTTAGTTTTGGATTAAATTTAATAAAATATTTATATTTTATTTATAAATTATATATAAATAATTATAATATATATATATATATATAAAATTTATCGGTTTAGTTTGATTATTTTCACTTGTTTTTTAAGTAAACCCATAACCAAACCAAATAGCATCAGTTTTTTAAAATTTAAAATCAAACCTAACTAAACCAAACCAAAATTTGTTTTTTATAATTGATTTGGTTCGGTTTACGATTTGGTTTGGTTTTTAACCAAACCCATGAACACCCCTAACTGTGATAGTGACAGATAGGCCTAACCTATTCCTTGAGTAGTAGCAGTTTTGTTATTACACAATCTTTAGGAAATAGTTTTACAACATGCACTTTGTCAAACATCAAAACTAAGGACTTAACATAACTACTCTACAATACCCCTCTACAAGATGGTGGTGAGGATCTCACTTCTAACTTATCTAGAATTACACCGTGTTTGACAGTAGTGAGTGACTTATTTGAAATATCTACAAACTGTGTTGTGGTATAGATATGGTGAAGTGATATGAGCCTCTCCTGAAGCATATCTTGAATAAAATGGCCATCAACTTCAATGTGTTTTTGTGCTCATAAAACATAGTATTATGAGTAATATGGATTGCTGACAGATTGTCACAAATAAACTGTAATGGGTAAAGAGTCAAGAATAGTCAACTTCGTGAATAACATATGCAACCAAGTTAATTCTCCCATCACTTTCCTAAGAGACCTATACTCTACTTCTGTTATGGACAAAGACATGGTTTCTTGCTTATTTGATTTTCAACTAATAAAACTATTCCTTAGTAAAACCAAGCAACAACTCAAAGATTTTATTGAGTCTGGGCATAAGTCCCACTCATAATCACAATACATTTTTACAATGCAATCAGGATTACTTAACCTGAGCACACCTAGTGTTGGATTACCCTTCAAATATATGACCAAATGGAATGCATCTTGTAAGTATGGAGCTCTAGGATCCTGCATATATTGGATTAACTACTGAACACTAAAGTCTATATACAATCTTGTATTTATGAGGAAGTTTAACTTCCCCATTAGTTTTTTGTAATAGGTTAGATCAGGAAGAGGAGTACCTTCTTTAGCTCTAAATTTGACAATGGGATCAAGAAGAGAAGGCACAATAGTTGAAACAGTCATATTCCTTCAGTAAATCAAGAACAAACTTTCTTTGAGATATGATAAAACCTCCTTCAGTATCAAGTATCTTCCTAAGAAATAATGAAACTTTCAAAGATCCTTAATCTTGAATGTGATATGTCTTGTATATAGGATTTGAGGTTGAGAATTTTAGTAATGTCAATTCCTATCAGGATAATATCATCAACATATATTGCTACAAAAACAACTAAAGAATTAGACTTTCTATAGAATAAGGAACAATCATGATGAGAGTGGGCATATCCTCTCATGGATAAGGACTCTATTTGTTTACATACCATTGCATGTTATCCTGCTTTAAATCATAAAGTGATTAAGACCTCTAGGGACTTGCATGTATATTTCATTATAAAGATCACCATGAAGAAAAGCATTGTTGATATCAAGTAGGAATATGTCCTAACCTTTCTTTACAACACATGCTACTAAAGTTCTTACAATAGTCATCTTGACTACTAGAGAGTAGGTTTCAATATAAATAATTCCATTTGTTGTGTGTAAACTTTCATTATTAATCTAGCCTTGAACCTTTCTATTCTACCATTAGTCTTATGTTTTACTTTGTAGACCCATTTACAACCTACTACAAGTGTCATTGGCATGGAGTGTCTCAAACTCTTGTATCATGACCTTTTGCCAGGTAGGATTCATCGTTGCTTATTTAAATAATGACGGCTCACTATCATGATAAATGTTTGCAATAAGTGCTTGAGTATGGTGAGAATGAATGTCAGCAAAAATATGATGATGATTAGTGAGTAGAGAAGTAAGAGAAAGATTGGGATATCGAGTAGTGATAGGATAAGGTTGTTTCAATATAGGGATGGAACAGATATAATCAATGAAATGCTTAGGAGTTTTATTCTCCCTCTTTATACAACTTCAACTGATAGAATTAGAGGTGGTACAGATGGTGTAAATAAGAAATAGGATCACTAGGTAGAGTGCAATGAAATGAAGATGTAGTGTCACAACTTGTCTGATTTCTACTATCATTAAACAAATTAGTGGTAGTTCCAAATTTAGTATAATCATTAAAAGTATTCACATGAAGAAACTTTAAGATAGAAGGAAAAGAGTTGTTTTCAAAGAAAAGAGTAAAAGGAAAAACATTCTCATGATAGACTACATCTCTAGATACATGTATTCATTTTACAGCAAGACTTATCATCTTGTAGCCCTTTGTCCCAAAAGTATCCTACAAAGACATGAAGAGTGGTTCTAGGTTCAAAACTATATATATGCACCTTATGTACTGTGGGATTACATAAATAACCAAAGGATCTAAGTTAGTTATAGTTTTGTTTTCTTTTATCGAGTAACTCATATGGATATTTTTTATGGAGATAAGTTGAAGTAATTCTATTTGTTAGATTATTTATAGTAATTGTGCATTCACCATAGTACTCCATAGATAATTTAGATTGGAACAAAAGAGCTTTTGTACTTTTCTAGTAAATATCTGCACTTTCTTTCCACTACATTATTTTATTGTGGTGTATAAGGATAACTTTTTTGATGGATGATACCTTTGGTATGAAACTTATTTGTTTCATGATTGCTAATCTCCAGATTATTATCTGAATTAATGATTATAATGGCAATTTGAAACTGATTTTATATATGTTTGTGAAGGCTTTGAGTACATTAAAGACATTATTTTGGGTGCTTAAAAGATATGTCGAGGTAGACCTGCTATAGTTATCTACTAGTGTGATGAAATATTTATAATTGTCATATAGTGCTACATGATACGATCCCTACGTGTCAACATGGAGTAACACAAATTTAATCTTGAAGTGACTATTACTATGATTGAAAGGTAGTCCGGTCTGTTTTTCCATAGAACATATGGAGCATGAAAGGAGTTGTTTGGGATAAAAGTTATAGGATGGTTAAGCATACATCTCATTTTTACAAAGGTTACATGGACAAGTCTATCATGCCATACTTAATCCACATTGTTTCTAGTAGACATACATATATCTTGAGCAAAAGAAGATACACATGGACTTTTAACAAAAGAACATTTTTATTATGCAACACAAACTTACAAATTATAGGAAATAAAAAAAAAATTAATGGATACACACTCGTTCCTAGTGGATATACTGCGGTTGCTTACAACATGGGGATTAATAGAAAAAGGCTTCTTGGAAAGAGTTGTAAGCATAAAAGCAACAACACATGGAGTCCATAAGGTCTGTGTCATTATCAAAAATTTTTAAGCACTTTGAGCAACGAAAGTAGAGTCCATACTACTTATTACCAATCACCTAAGGCCTGTTCATTGAAGGGCCCTGTCACAAGCAAAGTTCTTCAGTAAACAAAGTCATGCACTTTATTTAGAAAGTTAAAGAGTGAACTGAGATAAGATTATACTTAAAAGAGTGCACGTTCAACACCTTATGCAAAATAATTTTAGAGGTGGGTACTACATCATCAAATTCTAATACCCTGACTTTATATCCATAGAATGGAAATCAATATAGGGTTAGGCAAGGTCTTTATGATGCATAGACATATCTTATTAAAGGTCATGTTATTGGATGCTCCTAAGTCTATGATCCATAAAATAGCACTTGATTTAAAATATTTGCATGAGGGATGCCAAAATTAAAGAGAAGAAGTGCAAACTACTATACTTGCAATGTTTACAAAACCAACATTGCATTGGAAATATTGCCTTCCTTTCTTGAGTTGTTAATTTGAAACTACTACAGTAGGGTCATGAGTTTTCCATATTCTCCTTTGTAATATTAACATTTGAATGATTATAATTGTGTGGTTGTTCTTCTTCATATGTATTTATCATATCACTATGCATAGTAAGTACATTTTCCACAGGCCTCTTGCCCTTTTGATTCCCAAAGCTTTGATTATTGTTTGGCCTAGTGTATAAATTCAATTAACCATTCTGATTATTGTTTGATGGTAGACACCAAAGAAATTTGAAACACCTATATTTGGTGTGTCCTGGATTCTTTCGCTAATCACAAAGTAAAGCATTTCTATTACTACTTTTGTGTGAGACAAAGTTATTTCCTCAAACTCCTGGGTGTCCAGCATAGATACTATTGGCTCCTAATAGTTATTAGAAAAACTTGTTTTGAAGAGTTTTCCTATGAGATTCTTTCCATTTGTGTAAGTATTGACATTAAGAGAAGTCGACTCCATTGTAAATCAACCAACAAATTTGAACTCCCTTTGTTTTTCCTCTTGGTTCAACAAAGATAAAGCTTAGCCCATAGCTGGGAGGGATTTCATCATGAGAATATTGCCCCTCACAATTGTATATACCTTGTTCAATCCCATCATGAATTGAATCAAATGCCTAACTTATTCTGTCTTATGTATATTAATTGTAGCTCCATAAACACAGTCATACTTGCATAGATACTTCAAATTGAGAGTACTTAGTTCCTCCCATGGATTTTCCATCCTTGTATAGTAAATAGTAATATCCAGCACTCCCTGAGTAAGATCATTGATCTTCTTATTTACTTGGTATATCATAACTTCATTAGGTCGATCAATCCTATCCTCTAATTCCTCCAAAGCTCTACGAATTTATTCACAGATTCTACATTATTAAATATTTTCTTAGTCAAGAAATTCAATATCCATGACGTCACAATGTCATAGCATCTCTGTCATTGATGGAGTTGTGGTGAGTTTGTGTCTGGTTTCTTAAAACTACTATCGCTAAAACCGAGCTTATTTTCATCGATGGGGCTCATAAAACACATAGTCTCTAGCATCGATATCATGCGCAAATAAAAATATATTGGGACTAGCATAATGCCAGGACTATCAAAGGGATGCATATATAGTGCACCATTTGCATCATTGACATCTTTAGAATTAGATTCTCCTTATTCAGCCGCCATGGATCTAAGATTCACAACTCAATCACAAAAAAGAACTTTGATGAAATGACAATAAATTTCTACTCAATCAACAGAAAAACCGCCAAAAAAACTCAACAATTGAAAGTAAATTGCTATGCAAAAATTTGTCAGATCTCATAATGAAATAGTAATAAAATACATATAACAGCTAAATTAAAGAGAAAGATAATTGAAGTGAATCACTCAATTTTTAGAATGTATTGCTCTAATACCACATTAAATCCATGAATTCGAGGTGAGATCTCAATCTAACATGAAATTATTAAAATTCATAACTGGAAGCAAAATGGAGAAAATAGAAAATTTATGTTTTGAAATTGAAAGAATGAGAACTCACACTCTTACCTTTTGCTGATGAACACACACACACACACACACACACACATATATATATATATATATATATGCGTAGAATCACCTTAAAAGATATTTAAAAAATATCCTGGGGCTTTGGACTGTAGGTGAAAAAAGAGTTTTAAAATGAGGTGTGGGAGACACAAGTCTTAATAATTGAGTGGATGTGACAATTACTTTATTAAGGATTAAGAAAGTAAGAGAATTTTGAAAATAGCCTACAAGATTTTTAATTTACATTTTTAATTTACACTTTGATCCAATGTAAAACCTAATATAACTAGAAACGGAGGGAAAAAGGGCACATTTTTCTCTCTTCTCATTTACTAGAGTTTTCTCTCTCTTTACAATTTATGTTGTTCATTGTTGTTGTTGCTTTAATTATCATCTTCTTCATTATCATCATCTTTTTCTTCATTATCATCTCTTCTTGTTCATCATCATCATCTTCTTGTTATTGAACATTGTTGTTGTTACCGTTACTGTTGCTAATTGGTCAAATTTTTTTAGATCAAATTTTATTCGTACATCACTTGGGCATTACTTATTAGGTGATTTTACTAAGTAAAATTGTTATTTTTTGTTGAATTTCTCATTTTGATGTATCTGCTACTGATGTTTTTTCAACAATGGATAAAACATGTAACGTGAATCCAACAGATGAATAATCTGTTGCACAGATGAGTAATCTATTGCACAGATGAGTAATTTATAGCATAGATGAGTAATCTTTTGTAACATATCTGATTAATCTGTTGCAGCATATATGACTAATCTGTTGTAATAAGTAAGTAATCTGTTGCAATATATATGATTAATCTGTTATAACAGATTACTCATCTGTTGGATTCATATTATAGTGTTGTAACATAAATCCAACATATGGGTCATCTGTTGCAATAGATTAGTCATATGTTGCAATAAATTACTCACTTGTTACAACAAATGACTCATATGTTGGATTCATATTACAACTTCTATCCATTGTAGCAGTAGCAAATATACCAAATAAAAAATTCAATAAAAATCATAATTATACTTACAAAATCACCTATGCAGTAATGTCTAAGCGATATACGAATAAAATTTGACCTAAAAAAATTCTAAAACTTTCAATAGAGGCGCAACGAATAAGTGAAACACATGAAAAATTTCATGAAACAAGTAAAGAAGACAAAAATAGTATATCATACATCAAATGCAAAAGGATCAAGAGGACAAACGTTTGAGTTCTCCTAAAAATGTTTAAGTTTCCTAGTATTGAAATTGCTTTCTAATGTATGACCCATCTGTTATAACAAATTTTCTTTCTGTTTGCAATTTTCAACAGATGAATCATCTCTTGTGACATGTTAGTTATCTGTTGATTCAAATTATGCAATTATTAGTAATAACTAAATTGATTTACCTAAAATTAAAGACAAGTCTTTAAGACAATGAGACAAACATTTGAGTTCTCCTAAAAATATTTGAGTTTCCTAGTATTTTAATTATTTTCCAACAGATGACCTATTTTTTGCAACAAGTTAGTCATCTGTTGCAACAAACGCTTATAACAGGTTAGTTATTTGTTGATTCAAATTAAGAAATTATTAATAATAATTAAATTTTATTTAATTAAAATTGAAGACAAGACATTAGACAAGGGAAAAACGTTTGAGTTCTCCTAAAAAACGTTTGATCTTTAGTATTTTAAATATTTTTTTCAACATATATTTTGTCTATTTAATAATTTTCAACAGATGAGTCATATGTTGCAACAACTTAGTCATCTGTTGCAATAGATGTCTATATCTGTTTGACAATTTTCAATCCATGAATTAGTTGTTGCAACAAGTGAGTCATCTATTGCAACAAATGTCTATATCTGTTTGGTCATTTTCAACAGATGTTTTTATTTGTTTGGTTATTTCCAACAGATTACTCATCTGTTGTAACATGTTAGTCATCTATTGATTCAAATTAAGTCATTATTAGTAATCACTAAATTGATTACTAAAATAAAATAGAATTAATAAGTTCAATTACAGTTTTAATTAATCTCATGGTAATTACACGACCAACTAAGTATGTTCGTCCTGAGTAGAGTAATCAATTGACAATTTTATTTGAAATGATTCTAACTAGGTAATTATTAGAAATAAATATATTGATTTAACTAAAATTAAGGATGAATTAGTAAGTTCAATTACGATTTCAATTAATCTCATAGTAATTACATGATCAATTAAGTGTTTCGTACTAAGTAGAATGATTAATTGATCAATTTTATTAAAACAATTCAAATTAAATCATTATTAGAAATAACTATATTGATTTAACTACAATTAAATATGAATTAGTAAGTTCAATTACGATTTCAATTAATCTCATAGTAATGACATAATCAATTAAGTGTTTCATCTTTAGCAGAATAATTAATTGACCAATTTTATTTGAAATAATTCAAATTAAGCCATTATTATTAATAACTATATTGATTTAAATAAAATTAAACATGAATTAATGAGATAACTTACAATTTCAATTAATCTCATAGTAATTACATGATTAACAAAGTGTACTCGTCCCGAGTAGAGTGATCAATCAACCAATATTATTTGAAATGATTCAAATTAAGTCATTATTAGTAATAACTAAATTGATTTAACTAAAATTAAAGACAAGACCTTAGATAAGGGGACAAACATTTGAGTTCTCTTAAAAATATCTGAGCTTTAGTATTTTAAATTATTTTCCAAGATATATCCTATATGTTTGATAATTTTCAACTGATGAGTACTAAATTGCAATAACTTAATCATCTGTTGCAACAGATGTCTATATTTGTTTGATAATTTTCAATAGATGAGTCTTTTATTGTAACTGGTTAGTCATCTGTTGCAATATGTGTCTATATTTGTTTGGTCATTTTCAACAGATGTCTTTATCTGTTTGGTCATTTCCAGCAGATGTCTTTTTCTGTTTGGTCATTTTCAACAAATTACTCATCTTTTGCAAAATGTTAGTCATCTGTTGATTCATATTAGGCCATTACATTAGTAATAATTAAATTGATTTAACTAGAACTAAACATGAATTAATAAGTTCAATTACAATTTTAATTAATCTCATGGTAATTACGTGATCAACTAAGTGTGTTCGTCCTGAGTAGAGTGATCAATTGACCAATTTTATTTGAAATGATTCAAACCAAGCCATAATTAGAAATAACTATATTGATTAACTAAAATTAAAGATGAATTAGTAAGTTCACTTACAATTTTAATTAATTTTATAGTAATTACATGATCAACTAAGTGTTTAGTTTTAAGTAGAATGATCAATTGACCAACTTTAGTTGAAATAACTAAAATTGAGCAATTATTATTAATAATTAAATTGATTTAAATAAAATTAAAGATGAATTGATAATTTTAATTATGATTTCAATTAATCTCATAGTAATTAAATGATCATCTAAGTACATTTGTCTTGAGTAAAGTGTTAATTGACCAGTTTTATTTGAAATGATTCAAATTAAGACATTATTAGTAATAACTACATTGACTTAACTAAAACTAAAGATGAATTGATAAGTTCAATTATGATTTTAATTATTCTCATATTAATTACACGATCATCTTAGTGTGTTTGTTCTGAGTCGAGTGATCACTTGACTAATTTTATTTGAAATAATTTAAATTAAGCCATTATTAGTAATAGCTAAATTGATTTAATAACTATAATTTCAATTAATCTCATAGTAATTATATGATCATTTAAGTGTATAACCTATTGCAACAGATTTAACCTGTTATAACATATGAGTCATCTGTTGAAAATTATCAAATAGATATATACATATGTTGCAATAGATTGTTCATCTATTGTAACAAATGTCTTTATTTGTTGGTCATTTCAATAGATGACCAATCTGTTGCAACATATGACTTTATCTGTTTGTCATTTCCAACAGATTACTAATTTGTTGCAATAGATGACAATCTGTTGCAACAGATGTATTTATCTATTTGGTTATTTTCAATAGATTACTCATCTTTTACCTCATGTTTTACAATATGTTAGTCATCTAGTGATTCATATTAAGCCATTGTATTAGTAATAACTAGATTGATTTACCTAGAATTAAACATGAATTAATAAGTTCAATTACAGTTTCAATTAATCTCATGGTAATTATATGATCAACTAAGTGTGTTCGTCCTGAGTAGAGTGATCAATTGACCAATTTTATTTGAAATGATTCAAACCAATCCATAATTAGAAATAACTATATTAATTTAACTAAAATTAAAGATGAATTAGTAAGTTCACTTACAATTTCAATTAATTTTATAGTAATTATATGATCAACTAAGTGTTTAGTCTTAAGTAGAATGATCAATTGACCAATTTTAGTTGAAATAATTAAAATTAAGAAATTATTAGTAATAACTAAATTGATTTTATTAAAATTAAAGATGAATTGATAATTTTAATTACGATTTTAATTAATCTCATAGTAATTACATGATCATCTAAGTATATTCATCTTGAGTAAAGTGCTAATTGACCAATTTTATTTGAAATGATTCAAATTAAGACATTATTAGTAACAACTACATTGATTTAACTAAAATTAAAGAAGAATTGATAAGTTCAATTATGATTTCAATTATTCTCATATTAATTACACGATCATCTTAGTGTATTCATTCTGAGTAGAGTGATCAATTGATTAATTTTATTTGAAATGATTCAAATTAAGCCATTATTAGTAATAGCTAAATTAATTTAATAATTATAATTTCAATTAATCTCATAGTTATTACATAATCATTTAAGTGTATAACCTATTGCAACAGATTTAACCTGTTGTAACAGATGAGCAATCTATTGAAAATTATCAAACAGATATACACATATGTTGCAACAGATTGGTCATCTATTGTAACAAATGTCTTTATCTGTTGGTCATTTCTAACAGATGACCAATCTTTTGCAACATATGACTTTATTTGTTTGACATTTCTAACAGATTACTAATCTGTTGCAATAAATGACTAATCTATTACAACAGATATCTTTATTTGTTTGGTCATTTTCAACATATTACTAATTTGTTGCGACAGTCAATCAATCTGTAGCAATAGATGTCTTTATCTACTTGATCATTTCCAATAGATTACTCATCTGTTGCAATAGATGGGCCATCTGTTATCAATCTATCTTTAATTTTGTTGTAATAGTAAATAATCTTATATTATTATTTAATTTTAGTCTATGACCTTGCTCTCAACCAAACACATTCTTTCTTGTAATTGATTGTTTCCACCCTCGAACGCTCAAAAACTTACACCTAACAACATCTTACAAAAATAGGCAGAATGAAAAAATAAGAATTAACTCAGTCAATTAAATATAAATTTTCTCATTTATTACTTAAAAAATATTTACAACGTTAGGTAGATCCGATAAAATAAACTACATATGATAAAAAAAATATATGACCTAATTATTATTATTATTATTATTAATCAAAAATCCATTGGACAGTAGACCCCTCACCCTTTGAATCCCACGAAGCACCCTTGCTCTCGCGACACCCAACTGTAATACCCCATACTTTTTCATAGCTAATTTCATCTCAATAATGTCTAGTATTAGATTCTAAATTGAATGATGGTTATTCCATAAGGAATTTTCAAGATTTTCACTTTTTCATGTGGTAAATTCAATAAGTTTTCTATCGATATAATATTCGCCCAAATCCGATAACCGGGTCATAAGTTACGACTATTTCAAGTTCTCATCGTAAAACAATGTCATATTGGTCAGTGGCACACCGAGCCACAAGCTAAAATGGCAATTGTCCTTTTCCAGTGTTTCAGCGAGATTTCCTCCGTATCGTGCCAAAGTTCCAAGTCGCAAAAGAAGGGGCAAAACAATGGCTCCGTGTCACGCCATCCCTCAGTTTTCCAATTGTCAAATTCCAATGACATGACGCGATAGCACCACATCGCGCCAGGGGTTCAATTTTGGAAATTTTTACTGAAATTACAAGACACGTCCAGGGTTAAAAGGGTCAATTTTCCACCCCTATTTAAGCCCTTTAACACGTGATTCAGCCAGTGTTCATGCAAAATACACTCTCTTATCTCAAAAGCCTCTCAAGAAAAATCTAGGGCTTTTCATAGAAGATTCAGAATCAAGAATTTCCTCCATCAATCTTCATGAAATCATGTACTAAGGTATGCATAGTATTCATTCATGGACTCCTTTTATCCATGAAGCCCAAGAATCTCTTTTCTAAAGTCAAGATTTTAGATTATCTGTAAGAACTTCATGTTGGGCTTATTTTATTTATGTTGGGAATGATCAATTGAATTCAAATCTATGTTGGGTGATTAATGTTATGTGGAACTGATTTGTATAGATGTATATTTATGTAAAACTATGATTAAACCGTAGGATGATGAAATTAGATGTTGAATCATGACGTGTAATTGTTGAATAATGGTGTCTACATATATTATGCCTATCATGTGTTTGATTAAATGCCTAGATGAAGGAAAAGTGCCTAACTAGCATGATACCATGAAATACCCATGTATGTACAAGTTATGCCTATCACATGTTTTAATGAAATGCTTCTATAATTGTATTATGGATTATGATATTAGTTATATGTTCAAGTAAGTTGTGCTTGGTCAGTTTCCTTCCATCAAGTCCTGGGGGTACTCATACCCGAAACATTAGCTGTGTGCCTAGAGCCATGTTATGTTTTCACGATACTCTGAGTCAAGCTATGAATCCTTAGACTACAGACAGTCTTATGACTAAGAAAATCTCTATGATCTTATGAACTCAGTTAGTTCTCAGATATCAGTAGTATTACATCAGTCAATGGAATTCAGTAATGCAGCCTATGTTCTGTTCAGTAAATCATGTTCAGAGTCTATTTAGATGGGAGTAGGAATTAGTATCGAGTGAACCCAAGTATGGGAATACACACTATTAGATAAGGGTATGATTCTTAAAAGTCATCCTTGAGTTCCAGAACAATATAACCAGCATAGGTTGAACTTCTACACTGTTCGGTGAGGGTTAATAAGATAGATAAGCACTGTCAGGTAAGGGCCCCACCATTCTTTTTTAGGGACACTATCAGATGATGGTCACCCATAGCTTGTCCTTACCATTGGCGTGGTATTGATACCCTTTCTAATTAGGGTTACAGATTGGACCCCAACTCATCCATAATGGTATATTAGGGGCATATCGATTAGATAACTACTTCCCACAGTTTCATGTTACAAAATCAGGGCTGTCAGATACAGTCAATCAGTCTCAGTAATAGAACTTAGATAGTTTTTCAGATTTCAGGACTGTCAGATACAATCAACTCAGATAAAATACAAAACTCAGATACTGTATGAAACTCAGATAGTTCCATCAGATTCAGGATTGTCAGAGTCTTTTAGTGAATGTTTCCATATTACTTTATCTAGAATTATGACTCATTCTCAGTAGATAGAGGAGTTAAACATTAAGTAGAGGGAGAAGCAGAATAAGAGAGCAAAGACAGATAATTTCAACTTTGCTCAACCTAAATCAGAAGGAGGAAACCGTTCCTAGTTTTGTCCTAAGTCATTAGTTCCAGATTCTTCTTTAGACAATGCTCCAGTTCCTAAATTTAGGAAGGGTAACAGAGATAGAGCGCCCAGGCTCTAGTTCTCAGGGTAGTGTTAGCGATGCCCGAACTAATCTCCTTTGCCAGACTTGTGGTAAGAACCACAAGTGTGCTTGCATAGCTGGTAGAGATGTTTATTTTGGTTATGGCAAGCTAGGCCACAAAGTCAGAGACTTCCCTTATTCAGGTTATCAGAGTTATCTCCACTCCTCAACTCAGTCTGATCACCCGAATCAGTAGGGTGCCACCTTCAGTGCTACTAGTGGGCAAAGCCCAAATTGTCTCTATGCTCTTCAGTCCTAATAGGATCAGGAAAATTCTCCTAATGTAATTACTGGTATTTTACAGATCTTTCATGTGCATATTTATGCTTTGCTAGATTCAGGAGATTCTTTGTCTTTTGTTACTTCTTATATAGCATTCAATTTTGAAGTCAGTCCCAAAATTTTACCAGGGCCTTTTTCAGTCTCTACCCCAGTGGTTAAACCATCATATCTCGGTGGGTATACAGGAACTTCCCAATTATGATATCTCAGAAAGTCACTTCAGCAGACTTAGTCAAATTAGAGATGACTGATTTTAATGTCATTCTCAGCATGAATTGGCTTCATTCATTTGGTTCTTACCAATGACTCAACCACTTTCATGGACTTGATGAACCGTGTGTTCAAGCAGTACTTGGACATGTTTATCATAGTCTTCATATATGATATTCTGGTCTATTTCTGTAGTGAGTGCGATTATGCAGACCATCTCAGGACAGTACTTCAGACTCTCAGAGATCATCAGCTATTCACCAAATTTAGTAAGTGTAAGTATTGGCTAAGGTCAGTAGCATTCCTTGGTTATATCATTTTTGGTGATAGAATTAGAGTTGATCCTCCAGAGACCGAAGCAGTAAAAAACTAGCTCAGACCTATCTCTCCATCAGATATTAGGAGTTTCTTAGATTTGGCTGGCTATTATAGATAGTTTGTTGGGGATTTTCTTCTATTGCATCCCCTATGTCTAGATCGACTCAGAAGAAAGTCAAGTTTCAATGGTCAGATCTTTGCGAGAAGAGTTTACAGGAGTTGAAAGCACAACTCACCTCAGCTCTAGTCATAGCTCTTACAGATGGTTCAGATGGGTTCATAGTGTATTATGATACATCCATAGTGGGTCTAGGTTGTGTCCTCATGTAGCATGGTAAGGTCATAGCCTATGACTTCAGATAGCTTAAACCCCATAAGATAAATTATCCTACTTATGATCTTGAGTTAGTAGCCAAAGTGTTTGCCTTGAAAATTTGGAGGCATTATCTCTACGGAGTTCATGTAGATGTCTTTACAGATCTTAAGAGTCTTCAATATGTCTTTTCTAAGAACAATCTTAATTTTCGTCAGAGAAGGTGGTTAGAGCTCTTGAAAGATTATAATATGAGTGCTCTCTATCACCTGGGCAAGGCCAATGTAGTGGTCGATGCTCTCAATAGAATGTCTATAGGCAGTGTTGCTCATATGGATGATAGTAAGAAGAAGTTAGCTCAGGAAGTACATCAGCTTGCCAGACTAGGCGTTCACTTAGTTGATATATATGAGGGTGATATATGGGTTTAGAGTAGTTCAGAATCATCTCTAGTTTCTGAGGTGGAAGAAAAACAAGATAGAGATCCCAGCCTTGCCAAGTTAAAAGAGTCAGTTCAGGATCAGAAAGTAGAGGCTTTCTCCCAAGGGGGAGATGGTGTTTTGCATTGTCAGGGTCATCTCTGTGTTTGAGGTATAGATGACTTAAGGCAAAAAATTCTTGTAAAAGCACATGGTGCGCGCTACTCTATTCATCCATGGGCCACAAATATGTATCGCAACTTGTGGAAAGTCTATTAGTAGAGTAGAATGAAGAGAGATATTGCAGAGTTTGTGGCTAAGTGCTCTACATGTCAGCAGGTTAAGATAGAGCACCAGAAGCCTAGTGGTCCTATGCAGGAGTTCATTATTCCTACTTGGAAGTGGTCCTATGCAGGAGTTCATTATTCCTACTTGGAAGTGGGAAGAAGTGAACATGGACTTCGTGATGAGTTTTTCTCGAACTAGTCATCAACATGATTCAATCTGGGTCATTATAGAAAAAATGACCAAATCAGCTTATTTCCTTCTAGTTCATACCTCTTATTCAGCCGAGGATTATGCCAAACTCTACATCAAGGAGTTGGTCAGATTGCACGGTGTTTCATTGTCCATTATCTCTGACAGAGGTACCCAGTTCACCTCTCATTTCTGGAAAGCATTCCAAAAGAGTCTTAGTACCCAAGTTCATCTTAGTACAGCCTTACATCCTCAGACAGATGGTTAAGAAGAAAGGACCATTCAGACTCTAGAAGATATGATAAGGGCGTGTGCAATTAATTTCAAGGGTAGTTGGGATGACCACTTGACTTTGATTGAGTTTGCATACAACAACATCTATCATTCCAGTATTCACATGGCTCCATTTGAAGCTCTATTTTGTAGGATATGTAGATCTCCAATTGGTTGGTTCGAAGTTAGTGAGGCCTCATTCATAGGTCCTGACTTGGTATTCAATGCCTTAGAAAAAGTCTAGATAATTAGAGAAAGACTCCAGGATGCTCAGAGCCGACATAAGTCTTATGTAGATGTTTGTAGAAAAGATCTCGAGTTCGAGATTGGTGACTATGTCTATCTAAAGATCTCTCCCATGAAAGGAGTGAAGAGATTTGGCAAAAAGAAAAAGCTCAGTCCCCAATATGTTGGTTCCTTCAAGATTCTTAGTCTCTTTGGCAAGGTAGCCTATGAGCTTGAATTTTCTTTAGATCTAGCCTCAGTTCATCTAGTCTTTCATGTCTCTTTGTTCAAGAAGTGCATAGGTGACCCAACAGTTGTAGTCCCTACTCAGAGCATTGATGTTCAGAATAGTCTCTCTTATGAGGAGATTTCAATCGAAATCCTAGACTATCAGACTCGTAGATTGAGGAATAAAGAAGTCCCTCAAGTTAAGGTTCTTTGGCGAAATTAGTTCGTCCAGGGAGCTACTTAGGAAGCAGAGGCAGACATGCATACTATGTATTCTCACCTCTTCTTCTCCAACTCAGATCAAGCTCAAGGTAACAGTTCTCCTTAAGCTTACTCAGTTTCATGTTCAGTGTTCATCACAAAATTGGTATGCAGTTTCATGCTCATGTTCCCATTAGAAATTTAGTATCAAGAACCATTGCATATTCAGTTATGCACTTATGTATCAGTTCAGTTATGCAATTATGTATCATACATGCATTCTCATTGTGAAAAATTAGTTCTTCAGAACACTCAGTCATGCATTCATGAATTAGTTACACATGCATCAGATATGCATGTTCAGTATTATATATTCAGCTTGTCAGTCATGTGAGTTATGAGATCATGTTCCAGTTATTCATGTTCAGTATGTACATCAGTTGTCTTTTCTTCCCTCTCAGTCAGTCTCATTCAAGGATGGATGTTCTCAAGAGGGAGATATTTTAATACCTCATACTTTTTCCTAGATAATTTTATCTCAAAAATGTCTAGTATAATCTTCTAAATTGAATGATGGTTATTCAATGAGAAATTTTCAAGATTTTCACTTTTTGTCATATGGGAAATTCAATAAGCTTTGCATTGATATAATATTCGCCCAAATTTGATAACCGGATCAGAAGTTACGACTATTTTAAATTCTCATCGTAAAATTGCACAATATTTGTCAGTGGCGCGCTGTGCCACAAGCTAAAATGGCAATTGCCCTTTTCCAGTGTCTCAACGTGATTTCCTCCGCGCCGCGCAAAAGTTCCAAGTCGTAAAAGAAGGGGAAATGCGATGGCTCCACATCGTGCCATCCCTCAGTTTTTCAATTGTTAAATTCCAGTGACACGATGAGATAGCGCCGCATCGTGCCAGGGGTTCAATTCGGAAAATTTTTACTGAAATTACAAGACGTGTCCAGGGTTAATGGGTTTAATTTTTCACCCCTATTTAAGCCCTTTAACATATGATTCATCCATTTTTAACCCAAAATACACTCTCTTCTCTCAAAAACCACTCAAGAACAACCTAGGGCTTTTCATAGAATATTCAGAATCAAGAATTTCCTCCGTCAATCTTCACAAAATCACGAACTAAGGTATGCATAATGTTCATTCATGGACTCCTTTCACCCATGAAGCCCAAGAATCTCTTTTCTAAAGTTAACATTTAAGATTTTCTTTATGAAATTTATGTTGGATTTATTTTGTTTATGTTGGGAATGATCAATTGAATTCAAATCCATGTTGGGTGATTAATGTTATGTGGAACTGATTTGTATAGATGTATATTCATGTGAACCTATGAGTAAACCCTAGGATAATGAAATTAGATGTCGAATTATGATGTGTAATTATTGAATAATGGTGTCTACATATATTATGCCTATCATGTATTTGATTAAATGCTTAGATGAAGAAAAAGTGTCTAACTAGCATGATACCATGAAATCCCCATGTATGTACAAGTTATGCCTGTCACATGTTTTGATGAAATGCTTCTATAAATGTATTATGGATTATGATGTTAGTTATATATTCAATTAAGTTATGCTTGGTCAATTTTCTATCATCGAGTCCTAGGGTACTCATAGTCGAAACATTAGTTGTGAGCCTAGAGCCATGTCATATTTTCACAATACTCTCAGTCAAGTTATGAATCATTAGACTTTAGACAATCTTATGACTCAGGAAATCTCCATGGTCTCATGAAATCAGTTAGTTGTCAGATATCAGTAGTATTCTATCAGTCAACGAAATTCAGTAACTCAGCCTATGTTCAATTCAATAAATCATTTTCAGAGTCTATTCCAATGGGAGTAGGAATTAGCACCGAGTGAAACCAAGGATGGAAACACACACTATCAGATGAGGGTGTGATTCTTAGAAGTCATCCTTGCATTCCAGAACTATGTAGCCAACATAGGTTAAGAAATCAATACTGTCCGATGAGGGTTGATGAGGTGGATAAGCACTGTCAACTAAGGGGTCCACCATTCTTTTTTAGGGACACTATCAGATGAGGGTCACCCACAGCTTGTCCTTACCAGTAGCACGGTATTGACACCCTTTCCAATTGGGGTTACATATTGGACCCCAACTCAGCCATAATGGCATATTAGGGGTATATCGGTTAGATAACTACTTCTCATAGTTTCATGTTATAGAATTAAGACTGTCAGATACAGTCAATTAGTCTCAGTGATAGAACTCATATAGTTTTTTAGATTTTAGGACTGTTAGATATAGTTAACTCAGATAAAGTACGAAACTCAGATAGTTTCATCAAATTCAAGACTGTCAGATATAGTTACTCATGTTATTAGTCATATTCAAATTCAGTAATCATGTTATCACAGTATTAGTGTCAGTTGTTATGTCTCATGCATGTATTCTCACACTCATGATAGTTAGTTAGTTATTATTATTTTTTATGCATATGAACCTCATAAATTCAGCCTACCTCACATGTATACCAGTACATTCAAAGTACTAACGAATTTGTGCTATGGTGTCTTATACCATAGGTTCAGAGACACGAGCTCTAGAGCAACAGTAGATTCTAGATATCTGAAGATAGAGTTAGAAGTGTGTCCTCATCTTTTGAGGACATGATTATTTCCCTATTATCTTATTAATCAATTTATTATTGGGAGTTAGTTAGGGACATGTCGCATCAACTCCTTACTCAGACAGTTCAGTCAGTTAGAGGCTTTCTAAACTATCATGTTTCAGACTTCAGTATGTCCAATTCTTTTTGGGTATTCTATTACTCCACACAGATGTTGTATCATTCAGATCATGTTCAGTATTGAACCTTATAGCCTTTCATTGTATGCTTCTGCATTATTATGTCATATTATGCAGTGTACAGGTACAGATACCAGTCATGGGTTAGATTGTGGTCCTTCGAGGTCATGAGCACCGTGTAGCATTCCGGGTACTAGATTTGGGGCGTTACAAACTTAGTATCAGAGCCTAAGGTTTAATAGAGTCCTAGGAAGTCTTAAAGCCGCATGTAGTATATTCTTGTACAAGGGTGTATTGCGCGTCACATTTATTTACATGAGGCTATAAGATGTTTTAGGAACAGTTTCCCCTCTTTCAGTATTTATGTCAAGCTAGTGAGCATAATCTCAAGTCAATCTCTCAGTCTAATCCATTTCTCCCTTTTTCTACAAAATATGCCTCCTAAGAAAAGCAGAAATTAGTCAGCCCCTCAGCCTGAAGATCCTTTGGGAGATTATCTTTCTCATGTGAAGTTTTGGGCCACATTCACTACTCTTGCTCAGCCAGTTGCCACTCAAAATGAATGGCCAGTAGTCATTTTGGCCAACCCAGTGTCCAATTTAGCCGTAGCTAGGATTTGGGACTTCACCCAAATAAATCCTTCGTCCTTCCTCGTGTCTAAGGTAGATGAGGACCCTCAGGAATTCATTGATCAGGTTCAGAAGGTGATAGACATTATGGGTGTGACTATTGTTGAGTTTGCTGAGCTAGTCGTATATCAGTTGCAGGATGTGGCTCATACTTAGTTCAAATAGTGGAAGTTAGAAAGGTCAAATGCCTATAAAGTGGGAGGAGTTTTTCACTGCATTCTTAGATAGATTCGTTCCCCAAGAGATTATAGAGGTTAAGGTGCTAGAATTCTTCAACCTTAGACAGGGTAATATAATGGTGAAAGAGTATTCTCTTAATTTTACTCAATTCGCCAGATATGCCCCTCATGTGGTTATAGACAGCAGAGCCAAGATGGGTAAGTTTTCTTCAGGAGTAAATGATAGCGTGGTAAATAAGTACAGATATGCCATGCTAAATAGTGACATAACTTTAGCTTCGCTTATGACTTATTCTCAGCAGATAGAGAAAAAGAAGATTAAGCAGAGGAAAAAATAGAATGAGAGAGCGAAGACAGGTAGTTTTAACTTTGCTTAACCTAAATCAGAAGGAGGAAACCATTCCCAGTTTCGTCCTAAGTCATCAGTTCCATCTCCTTCTTCACCCAGTGCTCCAGTTCCTAAGTTAAAAGAAGGTAACAAAGATAGAGCGCCAGGCTCTAGTTCTCAGGGAAGTGTTAGCAATGCCCAAACTAATCCCCTTTGTCAAACTTGTGGTAAGAACCACAAAAGTGCTTGCAGAGCTGGTAGCGATGTCTATTTTGATTGTCACAAGCCAGGCCACAGAGTCAGAGACTACCCTCAGTCAGGTTATCAGAGTCATCTCTGCTCCTCAGCTCAATCCGGTCGCCCGAATCAGCAGGGTGCCACCTCCAATTCTACTAATTTTGATGTCAAATTTAGTCAAATTAGACAAGACTAATTTTGATGTCATTCTCGATATGGATTGGCTTTATTCCTGCTATTCCATAGTCGACTGCAGAAATAGAATAGTCTAGTTTTAGTTCCCAAATGAACCCGTCCTTGAGTGGAAGGGTAGTATTTCAGTGTTCAGAAGTCAGCTTATTTCCTACCTTCGGGCACGGAAATTGATATCTAAGGGATGTGTCTATCATCTTGTTCATGATAAGGATTTTAGTTCCGAGACTCTCATTCTTGAATCAGTCCCAATAGTGAATAAATATTCAGATGTCTTTCCCAAAAATCTTCCAGGAATTTCTCCTGAAAAGGAAATAGACTTCGGCATTGATCTTCTTCTAGATACTCAGCCTATATTTATTCTACCATACAGAATGGCACCAGCAGAACTCAGAGAACTGAAAGAACAATTAAAGGATCTCTTAGATAAGGGATTCATCAGGCCCAGCATTTCCCCGTGGGATGCTCCAGTATTATTCATGTGCAAGAAAAACGGTTCTCTTAGGATGTGTGTAGACTACCTTCAACTCAATAAGGTCACGGTCAAGAACTAGTATACTCTTTCTAGAATCAATGACTTGTTTGACCAGCTTTAGGATGCCAGTTATTTCTTTAAGATAGACCTCAAATTCGGCTATCATCAGCTCAGAGTCAGAGAATGTGACATTTCAAAAATAGCTTTCCTTACCCGGTATGGTCACTTTAAATTCCTAGTCATGTCATTTGATCTTACCAACGCCCCAACCATTTTCATGGACTTGATGAATCGTGTGTTCAAGTAGTACTTGGACATGTTTGTCATAGTCTTTATAGATGATATTCTGGTCTATTCCCGCAGTGAGCGTGATCATGCAGACCATCTCAGGATAGTAATTAAGACTTTCAGAGATCATCAGCTATTCGCCAAATTCAGTAAGTGAGAGTTTTGGCTTAGGTCAATAGCATTCCTTGGTCATATTATTTTCGGTGATGGCATTAGATTTGATCCTCAAAAGACCGAAGTAGTAAAAAATTGGCCCAAACCTATCTGTCCATTAGATATCAAGAGTTTCTTGGGTTTGGCTGGCTATTACAGATGGTTTGTTGAGGGATTTTCTTCTATTGCATCCCGTATGTCTAGATTGACTTAGAAGAAAGTTAAGTTTCAGTGGTCAGATCCTTTCAAGAGGAGTTTTTAGGAGTTGAAGACTTAACTCACCCAGATGGTTCAGATAGGTTCGTAGTGTATTGTGATGCATCCAGAGTGGGTCTAAGTTGTGTCCTCATGCAGCATGGTAAGGTCATAGCCTACACCTCCAGACAGCATAAACCCCATGAGAGAAATTATCCTACTCATAATCTTGAGTTAGCAGCCATAGTATTTGCCTTGAAGATTTAGAGGCATTATCTCTATGGAGTTCATATAGATGTCTTCACAGATCATAAAAGTCTTCAGTATGTCTTTTCTCAGAAAGATCTCAATCTTCATTAGAGAAGGTGGTTAGATCTCTTGAAAGATTATGACATGAGTGTACTCTATCATCCGAGCAAGGCCAATGTAGTATCCGACACTATCGGTAGACTATCTATGGGTAGTGTTGCTTATGTGGATGACAGTAAGAAGAAGTTAGCTCAGGAAGTACATCAGCTTTCTAGACTAGGTGTTCACTTAGTCGATACAGATGAGGGGATATATGGGTTCAGAGTAGTTCAAAATCATCTCTAGTTTCCGAGGTGAAAGAAAAACAAGCTATATATTCCAGCATTGCCAAGTTGAAAGAGTCAGTTGAAGATCAGAAAGTAGAGGCTTTCTCTTAAGGGAGAGATGGTGTTTTGTGTTACTAGGGTCGTCTTTGTGTTCCAGGTGTAGATGACTTAAGGCATTAAATTCTTCCAGAAGCGCATAGTACGTGCTACTCTATTTATCGAGGGGCCACAAAGATGTACCATAACTTACGGGAAGTCTACTGGTGGAGTGGGATGAAGAGAGATATTACAGAGTTTATGGGTAAGTGCTTTATATATCAGCAGGTTAAGATAGAGCATCAGAAGCCTAGTGGTCCTATGCAGGAGTTCATTATTCCTACTTGGAAGTGGGAAGAAGTAAACGTGGACTTCATGATGGGTATGCCTCGAACTAGTCATCAGTATGATTCAGTCTGGGTCATTATAGGTAGAATGACCAAATCAGCTCATTTCCTTCCAGTTCATACCTATTATTCAGATGAGGATTACGCCAAACTCTACATCAAGGATTTGTTCAGATTGCATGGTGTTCCATTGTCCATTATCTCAGATAGAGGTACCCAATTCACCTCTTATTTCCGGAAAGTATTCCAAAAGGGTCTTGGTACCCAAGTTTATCTTAGTACAGCCTTCCATCCTCAGACAGATGGTAAAGAAGAAAGGACCATTCAGACTCTAGAAGATATTCTAAGGGCGTGTGTAATTGATTTCAAGGGTAGTTGGGATGACCACTTGCCTTTGATTGAGTTCGCATACAACAACAACTATCATTCTAGTATTCACTTGGCTCCATTCAAAGATCTCTATCGTAGGAGATATAGATCTCTAATATGTTGGTTCAAAGTTAGTGAGGACTCAATCATAGGTCTTGACTTGGTATTCAATGCCTTAGAAAAATTCTAGATGATTAGAGAAAGACTCTGGGCTGCTCAAAGCCGACAGAAGTCTTATGTAGATGTTCGTAGAAAAGATCTCGAGTTCTATATTGGTGACTATGTCTATCTAAAGATATATCCTATGAAAGGTGTGAATAGATTCAGCAAGAAGGGAAAGCTTATTCCCCAATATGTTGGTCCCTTCAAGATTCTCATTCGCTTTGGAAAGGTAGCCTATTAGCTTGAATTACCTTTAGATCTAGCCTCAGTTCATCCAGTCTTTCATGTCTCTTTTCTTAAGAAGTTCATAGGTGACCCAACAGTTGTAGTCCCTATTCAGAGTATTGATGTTCAGAATAGTCTCTTTTATGAGGAGATTCCAATCGAAATAGTAGACTATCAGACTCATAGATTGAGGAGCAAAGAAGTCCCTCTAGTTAAGGTTCTTTGGAAAAATCAGTCAATCGAGGGAGCTACTTGGGAAATAGAGGCTGACAAACGTACCAAGTATACTCACCTCTTCTTCTCCAACTCATATCAAGCTCAAGATAACAGTTCTCCTTAAGCTTACTTAGTTTCATATTCTGTGTTCATCACAAACTTCGTATGCAGTTTCATGCTCATATTCCTATTAGAAACTTAGTATTAAGTACCATTACATATTCAGTTATGCACCCAAGTATCAGTTTAGTTATGTAATTATACATTAGACATGCATTCTCATTGTGAGAAACTTAGTTCTTCAGAACACTCAGTCATATATTCATGAATTAGTTATACATACATCAGATATGCATGTTTAGTAATATATGTTCAGCTAGTCAGTCATGAGATCATGTTCCAGTTATTCATGTTTAGTATGTACGTCAGTTGTCTTTTCTCTCCTCTCAGTTAGTTTTATTTAAGGATGAATGTTCTCAAGAGGGAGGTATTGTAATACCCCATACTTTTTCCTAGCTAATTTCATCTCAAGAATGTTGAGTATTAGCTTCTAAATTTAATGATGGTTATTTCATGAGGAATTTTCAAGATTTTCACTTTTTGTCATGTGGGAAATTCAATAAGCTTTCCATCGATATAAGATTTGCCCAAATCCGATAACTGGGTCAGAAGTTATGACTATTTCAAGTTACCATCGTAAAACAGCACCATATTGGTCATTGGCGCGCCGCGCCACAAGCTAAAATGGAAATTGTCCTTTTCCAGTGTCTCAGCTTTATTTCCTCCACATCGCGCCAATGTTCTGGGATGCAAAAGAGGGGGCAATGCAATGGCTCCGCGTCGCTTCATCCCTCAGTTTCTCAATTGTTAAATTTTAGTGACATGATGGGATAGCGCCGCATCGCACCAGGGGTTCAATTTAAGAAATTTTTACTAAAATTACAAAACTCGTCTAGGGTTAAAAAGGGTCAATTTCCCACCCCTATTTAAGCCCTTTAACACGTGATTTATCCACTTTTCACCCAAAATACACTCTCTTCTCTCAAAAACCTCTCAAGAACAACCTAGGGCTTTTTATAGAAGATTCAGAATCAAGAATTTCCTCTGTTAATATTCACAAAATCACGAACTAAGGTATGCATAGTGTTCATTCATGGACTTCTTTCGTCCATGAAGCCTAAGAATCTCTTTTCTAAAGTCAAGATTTTAGATTTTCCTTATGAATTTCATGTTGGGTTTATTTTGTTTATGTTGGGAATAATCAATTGAATTCAAATCCATGTTGGGTGATTAATGTTATGTGGAACTGATTTGGATAGATGTATATTCATGTGAACCTATGATTAAATCCTAGGATGATGAAATTAGATGTTGAATCATGATGTGTTATTGTTGAATAATGGTGTCTACATATATTATGCCTATAATGTGTTTGATTAAATTCCTAGATGAAGGAAAAGGGCCTAACTAGCATGATACCATCAAAATCCCCATGTATGTACAAGTTATACCTATCACATGTTTTGATGAAATACTTTTATAAATGTATTATGGATTATGATGTTAGTTATATGTTTAAGTAAGTTATGCTTGGGGGTACTCATACCTGAAATATTTGCTGTGTGCCTAGAGTCATGTCATGTTATCACGATACTTTCAGTCAAGCTATGAATCCTTAGACTTCAGACAGTCTTATGACTCAGGAAATCTCCATGAACTCATGAACTCAGTTAGTTGTTAGATATCAGTAGTATTTAGTCAGTCAACGGAATTCAGTAACTCAGACCATGTTCAGTTCAGCAAATTATGTTCAGAGTCTATTTAGATGGGAGTAGGAATTAGCACCGAGTGAACCCAAGGATGGGAACACACACTATTAGATGAGGGTATGATTCTTAGAAGTCATGCTTGCATTCCAGAACTATGTAGCCAGCATAGGTTGAGACATCAATACTGTCCAATAAGGGTTGATAAGGTGGATAAGTACTGTCAGATAAGGGCCTCATCATTTTCTTTTGGGGACATTATCAGATGAGGGTCACCCACAGCTTGTTCTTACCAGTGGTGTGGTACTAACACCCTTTCCAATTGGGGTTACAGATTGGACCCCAAATCAGCCATAATGGCATATTAGGGGCATATCGGTTAGATAACTACTTCCCATAGTTTCATGTTACAGAATCAGGACTGTCAGATACAGTCAATCAGTCTCAATGATAAAACTCAGGTAGTTCTTTAGATTTTAAGACTGTCAGATACATTCTGAACTCAGATATTTCCATCAGAATTAGGACTGTCAGATACAGTCACTCATGTTATCAGTTATATTCAGATTCAGTAATCCTGTTATCACAGTATTAGTGTCAGTTGTTCTGTCTCATGCATGTATTCTCATGCTCATGATAGTTAGTCAGTTATATTATTGTTCATGTATATGAACTCCATGCATTCAGCCTACCTCACATTTATACCAGTACATTCAAAGTACTGATGCATTTGCTCTATGGTGTCTTATACCATAGGTTCAGAGACACGAGCGCCAGAGCAATAGTAGATTCCAGATATCCACAAACAGAGTTAGAAGTAAGTCCTCATCTTTTGAGGATATGATTATTTCCCTATTATCTCATTAATCAGTTTATTAGTTGGAGTTAGTTGGGGACATATCCCATCAACTCCTTACTCAGACAGTTCAGTCAGTTAGAGGCTTTCTATATTATCATGTTTCATACTTCAGTATGTTCAGTTTTGTTTTTGGTATTCTATTACCCCACAGAGATGTTATATCATTCAGATCATGTTCAGTATTGAATCTTATGGCCTTTCAGTGCATATTTCCGTATTATTATATCATATTATGCAGTGTACAAGTACAGATATCAGTCATAAGTTTGCTTGTGGTCCTTCGGGGTCATAAGCGTCGTGTAGCATTTTGGGTACCAGATTTGGGGCGTTACACCAACTCTCACTCGAGTTCATGAACCAGCCTGTAAAGTTCCTACACGGTGTCAAGTAGAATCACCATGTACTAAATCAGATCAGTCATATCTAGAACATGCATGAATAAATAACGTAAAACACTAAACCACATATACTACCACCTGGTAATTTAACAAAAAAAATATGAAACTTAACTAGAAAATAGATGCATGTTAATAATTTTCATATTAGAACAAGAAAATAAAACATACCTTAATGGACGAACAAGAAATTTATTTTTGAAAGAGAAGTGATTGAAGACATAATGGCGGTTTTATGCAAGACAAGATGCCAGAGATAGAGCTGAGGAGACCTATTTATAAAAGATTGAATGAGTGAGTAGTGCACTGTGTTATGTAAAAAATCACGACTGTTCACCTCTTTTCTAATAATTATATCTCTTAATTAGATCAAACTTAGTGACTTTTTGATTATTTAAATTAAAAAATAGATTTAAATGTAAAAAAGGTGAAAAGTCATAACTTTTCAACTTTTTGATATTTTAGTATTTCAATTAAATAGCTACAAAATTGTGTTTATCATATTTTTTATATTATTTATTTACGAATTATTTTTTTAATTAAATGATCGAAAAGTCATGACCCTTGAGTTCTTCCAACAGATGATTGATTTGTTGCAACATATGGTCCATCTATTACAACAGATGACCCTTCTGTTGCAACATATGACTCATCTATTGGAGTAGTTGATTCATTTTGCAACATATGGTTCATCTGTTACAACAAATTGTTCATTTGTTGCAATAGATTGTTCATTTGTTGAAAAAATAAATTAATAGCAAGATTTATTCACTAGAAATAATAACAAATCATCATTTATCAATACACCATTTTTACCATGAGATTAATTAAAATCGTAATTGAACTTACTAATTCATCTTTAATTTTAGTTAAATCAATATAGTTATTTTTAATGATGGCTTAGTTTGAATAATTTCAAATAAAATTGGTCAATTGATCACTCTACTCAGGCCCAACATACTTAGTTGCTCGTATAATTACCATGAGATTAATTGAAACTGTAATTGAACTTGTTAATTCATATTTTATTTTAGTTAAATTAATTTAGTTATTACTAATAATGGCTTATTTTGAATCAATAGATGACTAACATGTTGCAGTAGATGAGTAATCTGTTGGAAAAGACCAAACAGTTAAATACATCTGTTGAAAATGACCAAACAGATATAGACATTTGTTACTACAGATGACTAACCTGTTGCAATAACTAACTCATTTATTGAAAATTTTCAGACAAATATAGACATTTGTTGAAACATATGACTAAATTATTGCAACATATGACTCATATGTTGAATATTATTAAATAGACAAGATATATGTTGAAAAGCAATTTAAAATACTAAAACTCAAATATTTTTAGAAAAACTTAAACGTTTGTCTCTTGTCTAAGGTCTTGTATTAAAGACTTGTCTTCAATTTTAATTAAATTAATTTAGTTATTATTAATAATTGCTTAATTTGAATCAACAAATGACTAACCTGTTATAAACATCTGTTGCAATAGATGACTAACTTGTTGCAACAAATAAGTTATCTGTTGAAAAATAATTAAAATACTAGGGAACTCAAATATTTTTAGAAGAACTCAAATCACTAGTAAAAAAACTGGAAAAACGACCACAAAAAATTGACCACACATTGTGGTCGATTTTTTTTTGTAAATCGACCACATGTAGTCGCTTTTATATTTTAAAAAATTAAAATAATTATTTCAATGACTTTTATATTAATTATTATTTATTTTACAAATAAAAATTAAAAAAAAAATAACAAAATCGACCACAAGTGGTCATTTTTTTTAAAAAAATATAATTGAAAAATATTTTATAAATCGACCACATGTGGTCGGTTTTTAAAAATTCTTTTTTAATTTATTTTTAAAAACCCCGACCACTAGTGGTCAGTTTTTATTTTTTATTTTTTTAAAAAGAAAATACTTTTAAAAAAACGACCACTTATGGTCGATTTTAAATGAAAATAAAAAAATAATTTTAAAAAAAAACCAACCACTAGTGTCGTTTTTTGAAGTAAAAAAAAATTAAAAAGTAAATAATATTTTGTAACCAATAATTATATATATGTAATCAAATATATATATATATATATATATATATATATATATATATAATTTTTTGAAATTACACTGATCACAAGTAGTTGACAACCAATATAATATTAATAATAAAAATAAATCATTCTTAAATTTTGACAAAAAATCACACCAAAAAATATATCAAATAAAATAAACAAATTACGTTAAACATAATCTTTATCTTTTACTTATGTTTCAATACATAAAATAAATATTTTCCTTCATATATATGTTAAATGATGTTAAACATGCATAATCTTTGTATAATGAATATGTGTGTATATATATATCATACCATTGAGATAATGATATTATGTTACTATTTCAGTCATAATAATGTAATATATAACCAATAATTCATCAGAATATAATGAACATGTTCTATTATAAGGTAATATACTTGTGGATGTGATATATATATATATATATATATATATATCATGTAGTGATCGATTGATGAACGATGTAGTCAAAACCTAGTAGAATTTAATTAAGCTAATAATTAAATATAATTAATCAATCACTCATCAAAGTATGTATATGAAACATGTCGCATTATATTATTGGATAATATACTCGTGTACGTATGTGATATATATAGTACGTATTTAGAACTTGATATAGTCGATAGTGTGTATATGTGTGTGTATTTATAGGTATGCATATAGTATATACATATTATATAGTGAAGGTATATTAATGACATAAGATAATCTAATCGAGAATTCACATCTGAGTATTTGTGATATATGTTGTATATTATTATGGGGTAGTAAAATAGTGTATATGATATTTATAGTACTTATTTGAAAGCTGATAGACAATTGAATATATGTATATATACGTATATCTCGTGTAGTGACGTATGTAGTAATCGAAATTAAAGCTAGATAATTGAATCTATATATCAAAATATTTTGAATGATACGTTGATATATATCATACTATTGAGGA